>NC_057807.1:704078076-704080253 GCF_018294505.1 Triticum aestivum
GGCATCCAACATTGCTTGCTATCTCACATACATACTTACAGAGGTTCTTGAGAGTAAATAGTAGCATCAAGTCGATGTAATGCAGGCATATGACTATGGACATCTTCCGGTGGCCTTTTTGCTCAACCATCCACCGTACTTACAAAGATTAATTTGCCCTGCAAAGAATAATTTTCAAATTCAATCTATTAAAAAACTTAGAAAATAGAATGCAAACAACAATAATTTTCAAAATGGAGTCATTCTCGCTTTAGTATTACACTGAAGATTATTAATGTGAACTACCATGAGAATTCAGCCCCTGTATGTTAACCTGCTGTTATTTATATTATTACATATTTTCGTATGGTATTACTATTATTTTTCTTACAAATACACTTCATGCATTCTCAGCTGAGCCAATCCATCAACAACATCATGATTTATCTTCTTTCTACAGTATATATATGTATGTTATGGTAGCATGACATCTACCAGATTGAACTTCTGGAGGGCATGTTTACTCCATGTAGTACATAAATACTTTTCTCTATTCTTATGGTTGTATATGTTCAGCAAAGGAGAAATTGCTGGTAGAAGTTCCAAAGAATTTTTTTGTACCTCATTTTGCTTTATCTTCGCAGAAATCTTCTACCTGCGGATTCTAAAGGTAGCCCTGCAAAAACCATTATCCAATTCAGTTGCTAACAATCTGTTAGGAGCCCTCCTAACCTGTACGCGTACAGGGCCTACACCTTGGGCCAGCCCATGGACTTGGCCCATCCGAGACTCATCACTCCAGCTACTTAAGCCAGGCGCACAGAAGGGGAGGGCATCCAGTGGATCACGGCAAACGGCACCCGGCGGCTCGGCTCTCTTCTTCCTCTCGTTCCCCTTCCTCTGTTCTTCGTACCCAACTATCAATTAGTCTGTAATCGATACTCTGTACTCGAATCAATGGTGCCTGTGAGCAATTGAGTGGTAGTGTGATCGGGTCCCTTACATCTGGTATACAGAGCCAGGCACCACCCTTCCCCTTCAAATTTTTCTCCCAATTCCTACAATTCCACCGGCGACAACACCATGCCCGCCGTCAAACCACCAGAGTGGGATGCCATGTCCCCCAAGGAGCACTTGTTGTGGTATCTCGAGAGGTTATGCGCTCAGGCAGACGAGCTGTGCTCAGCATTGGGTATTGCACGAGTGGGTGACCCTCTTGTGGTCACCTCGCTTGTCGATCCGGCGGCCTCAACCACGACGCATGCCTCACCTACGCCCGTCCCCGACATCTCCAGCTACACCACCAAGGCTCAGGAAGTGCTCGAGGTCATCCACGATGCGCCCCCCTGCTTGCATCGCGATGGCGCACATCACCTGTTCGACGGATGGCTCGAACCAAGTTGTCGCCACCAACAGCGTCAACAAGGTCACCACCATCTACCCCGAGCCCTTCATCGACCTCAGCGACAAGAATGTGGAGCAGCTCGCTGGCTCAGCCATGAGTGCCGAGTCCCTCGTTGTGGTGACCGCCACGGTGGTGTCTTCCAACCCGGGCAAGTACGCAGCGGTGGAGGCCCCTCCCGATGTCCTCACCACACCTGCAGTACCTACAAGCGTTTCCTCATCCACCACAAAGGCCAAGGAGGTTTTCGAGTTTGCTTATGATGTGCCCTTGGACTTCGTCGCCAAGATATTCGTGAGTTACTCGACGGATTGTTCGAACCGAGTCGTCGCCACATCATCGTTCCGGGACCATGATCTGGATGTCTCGTTGCCCACAAGGCACCAAGGACTTTTGAGGCGGCCGGCACCATGGCCGTCATTTCTGGCAGATCATATGGCTGAGGGGAATGAGAATCGACCAACTCCATGGTCATCATTTCAAATCGGCGTGCCATCAGAGGACAAGGATGATTCATCTTTTAGTGAGAAGTTATTTCATGAAGGTAAAAAGTGGCTTTCAGAACTATGTGATTGCTCTATTACTACGGCTCCTCCAGTGCAGCATTCGAATCTAGCTATCATGACTGCACATCTACTTCTGAGCACGCAGAAAATGCTTGCTCTAAGCACCGAACATTCAAGCAAAAAAATTCTTCAGTTCATGCAGTTTGGCCCCTATGAACTAGTCTGCTGCAAGCTTCAGGGTCCAATTTTCAGTTTGTTTGCCAGTGTTGCTGTTCAGACTGTACTCTCTG
>NC_057807.1:704080321-704098007 GCF_018294505.1 Triticum aestivum
CGAGCAGTGCAGGTCTTGAGCATGTCAATGCATTGGAAAATTTTGAGCATTGCAGATCTGAGAGCATCCTGGACGTATCTACTAAGTGTGCACCTAACACCATGTTCCTGGAAGAAGGTTGTTTGTTGGATCCATTCGGTGGCGAGAGCTATCTCTGTGATCAGGCGATTAATTGATGTCCGACTGAAATGGTGGTCAAAACTACCTAATGGTGAGCCCTCTGATGACTACTATTCTTGTGTTACTAATTTTGGTTCATCTGCGACTATCTATGTTGATGACCTTGATTCAGTGGAATTTATTGAGTCTCAGTTTCAAGTTATTGCTAAGCAAGTCAGGGAGTGGGCTAAATGTTTTTGCCTTGAGAAATTATGGAGCGCTAGTCATCTTGTCTGTCAAAACCAGGAGCAGTGCAACTTTTGTAAGCACCACATGCTAGATCATGATACGGCTGTATGTGATTTTCCTAGGCTTGACAATTTGAAGGGCACAATGCTAGTGCACTGGCAATTTTTTATTCAAGAGAAATTTCTAACCAACGACTATTTTGCTAAAGAATGCAGTTCTGAACACTTCAGTCAAGCATGTTGCAGACAAACAGTGGTGAAGGAAACTTCAAGTCCTGGAACATTTCTTCCACATGCAGTACTCCAGCCACGGGAATGTACTGAATATCTTGTCCACGACAGCATTTCTTCTGTATTTTATTGGACGAGGTTTGCATTGGTCAGGAAGATGGATAGCAGTAGTTCCAATACTTCAGTTCTAAGTGTCATTACTTCCATCGTACATATCAGAAAAGCTTGTCATGTTGGGAGTATCCTAGTACTGACCGGGAAGTACCGGCCTTTGGAACAGGTACAAGAGGAGACTACTCCTGGTGTTATCCCTGTACTTACCCCAGTGGGCTCATCGACAAGCTACAGTTTAATCAGATTCAGCTTTGATAATTTCGCATGTAGTTCTTAGCAAGTTGGCGATCTTTTTGTTCACCAGCCGCATGTGATGGTCAAGCATAGTAGCGGCCTACAACCTTGAAGCAGCAGTGCTGAAACACCCCATTGATTTGATTGCTTTATCAGCAGAAGTTCGAGTCCCAGCAGCAGTTCGAAAAGTGAGTTTCCAGTACTTGATGTATGTGGGGCTATGTCCCACGAGCTTGTGATATACATAGATCATCAGCTGGACATCACCGACTTGCAGAATGTTGAATTTATCGGCTGGTGGTCCCTAATTGGTCTCCATTCAGATTATCTGCTCCCGTACGATATGGATCTGTTGGGATTTGACATGGGCATGGACCAGCTTGACATGTCTTGGGATCCTAGAGGCCTTAGATTGTTGTTGCTAAGGAAATTGACTCGACGGGAGGTGTTTCAAAAAGGGAGGTGCGCCATCTTGGTTGCCCGCTGTCTTGTCACCTTCCCAGCTTCTACTTTTCGGTCGTCGACAATTATGATGGTGGAGCTGATTAGCCAGAGATCCCATGCCACGGGTGGTATAGTACCCTTTACCGGCTCCGATCAACAACGTTCTCAAGGAGGGAGGGGTGTCATCGCTATTGCTGCCTGCTTCGCACAAGGCTCCGTCGACTTCAAGTACTCCAGCGGCTTCAACAATGACTACTTCCTCGACAGTTCCTTCGGCTGGGCCGCCATCGTCCATGACTACTACTCCCATGTCGTTCAAGGCACCCCCGCCTTCTGCTACCACCGCGACTTTGAGCAAGTCAACGACCATCGAGTGCAATGGGACCCGGGCAGTTCTTGGTGGTGCCGGCTTGGGGTCAAGCCGGATTTTAAGGAGGGAGGGATGTTAGGAGCCCTCCTAACCTGTACGCGTACAGGGCCTACCCCTTGGGCCAGCCCATGGACTTGGCCCATCCGAGACTCATCACTCCAGCTACTTAAGCCAGGCGCACAGAAGGAGAGGGCATCCAGTGGATCACGGCAAACGGCACCCGGCGGCTCGGCTCTCTTCTTCCTCTCGTTCCCCTTCCTCTGTTCTTCGTACCCAACTATCAATTAGTCTGTAATCGATACTCTGTACTCGAATCAATGGTGCCTGTGAGCAATTGAGTGGTAGTGTGATCCGGTCCCTTACACGATCGCACAATATAAATAGACAATAATAGTAATCGATGGCTAGGGTTTGAACTTTACTACTTCAAAAGCTTCTTTATTTCCATGAATCAAAGCAGCACTGATTTTTTTAAAAATAGAACAATCTGCAGAGAGATGGGCGTACCAACCACCCAGAGCTATGGAAGGTTCATTGCTGGGAGTTAAAATCTGCAGAGAGAGAGAGTGACGGGGGGCTTACGGATGTCGTTGCCACCATGGATGGCTAAGAAGATGGGGGCACCAGCCGCCACGCTCCTAGTCGCCAGAAGATAAGGGAGCAGAGGCCACGGGCCCCGTTCCGAACCACCAGAACCGAAGGAGCCTTGTCCCGCTCAGATCTGCTACCATGAGAGGGGGGAGAGGGAGCTGGGTATGGGTTGGGGCGGTGGTGCCATGTGAGGGAGGGGAGAGGTGGCCTCACCGGGCGCTTGGGCTTCGCCAGATGCAAGCGTCGCCGCCGCCGCTCAGATCGGGAGAGAAAGAGATAAGGGAGAGAGAGAGAGAGCAGAGAGATAGCAAAGTGGTGTTTTTTTTTTCAAATGGACGGTGTATTAGGAGGTGGGCTGTGGGGGCGCGTGGCATGAAAATTCGGATGGGCTTCGCGCTAAGTTTTTGCAGGCGCGCGAGCTGATATTTTTCGGCGGCCCAACTACCGACCCACCGTCGGTCGGGAACATTTGCCGACCGACTGTGTGACAAGAGTGCAATTATTACCGATCAATGGTTCGATGCTATAGATTTCAGTATTACCGACCGACAGTTGGTCGTTACATGCGAGTAATACCGACCGACTGTGTGATAACAGTTGTACCAGCAAACCGTCGGTCGGCGAAAGTGACTTTTTCCAACACACGTTTGTAGGAAATGCAGTGTCGTGGTGTAGTGATTATCTCACAATTTACACGTCTTTCCAGGGTCCTCTCAGCGCGTTACACAACATACATGGGGCAAACTGATCCATATATTTGTGAGGTTCTGGATTGTAGAGATGCCATGCTGTTGGCAAAGGAGAAGGGATGGGACCGGATTCAGGTGGTGATTGACTGCAAAAATGTGGCAGATGATTGGAATGCAGGACGAAACCACTCGAGTTGTGGACCAGTTTTTCAAGAGATGACTTCGTACCTCTCATCTTTTCAGGGATTTGAAGTGAGACATTGTGGACGAGGAGCAAACGAAACAACACATCTTTTAGCTAAGCACTGTCTGTTTACAAGCGTGCAAAATGTAACCTATGATGTAATCCCTGAGTTCTTAAGTGTGGTGGTGCACTTGGACTATGTACGGTCTATGAATGAATAAAATGCCTTAGGGCCGTTACTCAAAAAAAAAAAACCTTCATATCTCACGGCAACACAGCAAGGCACGCCAGGAAGTACGGGGCCTTGAAGCTGGCCCAGATATGCGGCACCATCGCGGCCGACGAAAGGCGCCATGAGCTTGCCTATACCAAGATAGTGGAGAAGCACTTCGAGGTCGATCCCGACTACACGGTCCTGGCCTTCGCCAGCATTATGAAGAAGATCACGATGGCCGCCCACCTGATGTATGATGGGCAGGACAAAACCTGTTTGAGCACTTCAGCGCGGTGGCACAGCGGCTGGGCGTCTACACCGCCTTGGACTACGCCGACATCCTCGAGTTCCTGGTCAAGAGGTGGAACGTCGCCGGCCTCACCAGGTTGTCCGGGGAAGGGCGGCGCACTCAGGATTACCTCTGTTCCCTAGGACCAAGGTTTAGGAAGCTGGTGGAGCGAGCTCAGGGGAGCGGGAAGCATTTGCCGGTTGTTCCTTTCAGCTGGATCTATGGCCGGCAAGTTCAGCTTTGAGTAAGATTTCAAGACACGAGTGTATAGTATATACCATTCTCTTTTTTTGTACTTCTCTTCAAAATCTGTAAAAATTGTTGAGTAATGTAAAGTTGTAAACACATCTACACTGCATATGCCAAATAAGTTTAAAATGACATAATTATACGAACATATCCTTATATGTATTCTTTTTTATTGTGGTCTCGTTGAGCTCCTTGATAGTTTTCTGCAGCGCAAGCAGCCGTCAATGTTGCATTCGCCGTTCTCTTCGTTGGTGAAGATGAAGTAGGTCAGGCACCTCACCGCTTCTTGAGCGTGAGGTCTCTGCTCTACTTCATCTTCCCCAACGTCGAAATGCCCTTGTTATTCTGATCGATATCGTCTCGAATGATATGAGTGCAATCCTGTATATAGACAAATCTTAGCGGTAAAAAGGGAGAGATGTACAAGACAATTACTGTGGTTATTAGAAAATAAGGCAAGACTATTCTCAATATGCATTGACAGCAGGTGAACTTGAGAATGCTTTGCGATGCACTTTTACATCCATGATTCATACCCATGCCAGACCGTCGACTTAATTAAATTATGGTCCTAGAAATCAATCTTAAATTCTTGCATAAAATACTACTTCCTCCGTCCCATAATATAAGAGCATTTTTTGCCATCTGTTTTCTCGACCACGTACCTTATCACAATGACGCACATGTACGTCGCCTCTGCCCCAGAATGGGCACCAGTTTCGACGCCCCTCTGCCGTTGCTCTTTCCTCCTGCTACCGCGAGAGGTACGCGCGAGACGCGCCCGAGAGAGGAGGTGGGGCTCGGAGGCCGGTGATGGGGATCAAGGAGATAGGTGTGTTGAGAAGCAGGGGAGGCAAAACGCTGGCGGCTGAGGCATGGAGGCTGAGTGGATTAGGGTTGGGTTTCGTTGTTTTATATAGGGTAGGAGTAAGACTAGGGTTGGGTTTCGTTGTTTTATGGCGGCTGCTCTTTTGAGCCCGGCCCATTTACTATTTCTGCTATCCTTTTTTTCTATTTTTCTGTGGGGCCAAAAACTTGAATATCCTTTTCAATGTGAAAACTGGATATAGATATCGGTCTATATGCGATGTGGTTGCATTCAACTAAAAAAAACCTTGTTTAGATGGTTAGAAGGACAGTGGCATCTCAATCCTACAAGATTCAAATCTTAGACTTGACACTAGTGCTCACATTTTCCTGGATTTATAACAACCTTTCGGCGATGTGTGTTGGGAGGAGACATTCCCGTCAACTACGAGGGTGTCTGAGGCGGCTTCGTCAATCTCAAGATAATGTCTCGTCTCAGTTTCTCAGAGGTGCTCATAGGATGCACGTGAACGTCTGCGTCTGTAGTGTGTTAAAAACATTGAGTTGGATCAAAAAAAAGATCGGTCTATATTTAGAAATACATGAACTTGTTTCTATTTATATTTACTTTCTTTGCAATACAAATTTAGGAACCATGTGCAAAAAGCCTTCCCGCAATACTTATTGAAAAAAGGCTTCAAACTTCTTTTTCTGTTGACGCAGCGGTTCGGTGCTCGAGCTCAGCTTCTCCAGAAATCGCTAGCGTTGGTCGCTGTCTGCGGATTCGCAAAATTCGGTATGACGCTTCTAAACGGATTCAGCGAAAAAACAAGATACACGCTCTTATACATAGCGAACAGTGCGCCCGAGCGGGCCTAGACCGTATGGGTCAGGCGCCGTCCGCGCGTGGTTCGTCCTAGTCCGTGGACCAGAACGTTTGCTTTTTTTTTCTGAGCCGTGGAACAGTAGCTCTCGGCACATCCGCCGCTGACAGCTATCCCCCATCCCCCATCCCCCCTGCGTCTGCTCGGGCTAGCCGGCGATGGAAGAAGCCGGTCTAGTTCCTGCTCGACGCCGTCGACCTGTAAGTTGGAGATCTACAGTTTTTATTCATGCCTCCCCCCTCCCTTCGACGGAGCCGCCGGCTGACTGTGGCCCCGCCGCCCCCATGGTTGTGAGTTGCAGGTTTCCCCTTCGGGAGGAGTTTGCGGACTGCCTGTACTCATCCAGATCCGATTCCTCTGGCTGTGCTACTGCTGCGATCTGTGTTACTCGTGCCAATTGGCAGGCACCTGGTAGCGGCGGCTGATAGCGTCGGCCCAATGGGTAATGGGAAGCCGACGGTCAAGGTATGTGGCTGGGCGAGGGAAAAAAATTATATGAGACCAGGTCTCATATAAACCAAGTGAGACCCACCCTGATGGATGACATGTGGCATTCACAAATCATAAAGCATCTAATCTCTCCTCCCCCTGATTTCAGGTAGGGGTGGGGTAGATGCTTTGTGATTTGTGAATGCCACGTGTCATCCATCAGGATGGGTCTCACCTGCTAACCCGTGAGACCTGGTCTCATAGAATTTTTTCCGAGCACTCCTCCCATCCTCGGTAGCGTTGGTGGTCAGACCGGCAGCAGTGACAGGGAGCAATTTTGCTAGCGTTCTCTGTTTGGATCTGAACAGAAAATGTGCTAAAGTTGTATTTGCCGTACCCTTGGCTGCAGGTTAGATAAAGGGGGTTTTGTCACTTCTTATTATAATCTCAGGCTAATTAAGTTGTTCCAACATTGTCTGGTCTTTAGTACTTGACGGACGAGTCTCAGTCGTCATTCCTTTTCCGAAGCTAATTAAGTTTTTGATCTCAAGAATGACACTTTCGACAGATTGGGTCTTAATTATTCATTTTTTGAGATACTTGTTTAGTATCATTTCTGCTGAGAAAATAATATTACAAAGAAACACATCGTTCGGTGTTCGCATCTTAATTGTCAGAATTTCTTTTAGATGTGGTTTTCAGGTTATGGGACAAGTGTGCCTAGATGTGCTAGACCAGAAAAATTGTTGCCTTCCAAATCTTGACCTATGTTTGATTTAACATCTCGTAGTGTGGCCATCTTTATTGTTATCTATTGATGTAATCAGTTTGTGGATGTACATAACTCATACTTTGTCATGTCATGTAGGAACACTATCTACTCCCTCCTTCCTATAATATAAGAGCGTTTTTGACATCATTACTGAACTCGAAGCTTTGGAAGCTCACCAAACGTAAAAAGTACAGTTGTGATCTTTCTGTTAGATGTTTGAGTAGTGATTAGTACATAAAGATTTTTTTTGTTGGTCTCAAACTCTCGAGACAAGTCCATTCTTTTTTTTAAATTTAATATGTTCTTTTATAGTTCTCAACTTCTCATTACAAGTATGACTACATATCTGGTTAATTCTGTTTTTCATTAGTCCGGCAAGATTTCCAAAATTTACCCTTCGATGTTGTTGATTATACAGAATCATCAAATCAGGTTATCAGGTAATTTCTAGACTCTGAATGTTCAAAACATCCAATTAGCTCTGAAACATCAAAGGCACTATTTGTTTTACATAGCTGCCTATTTTGCTGAAAAAGAAGCATGTGGTTGTACTTTATTTTGGAGTAGTATATTCCAAATAGTTGACTAAAATTATGCCTATGTGACCATGTGAGATATTTACTACAGCCCTTGATTATATTTTTAAACTTGGCAAGACAAATAACAATAACTAGTTTGTTTTAAAGTTGCTACCCAACTAATTAAGTGACTGGCAATACCACCAACAGTTGTTTGTATTAAAATCACATCTATTTTGTTGGTTATTTTTGTTCTGATATTTGTTAGTGAGTTTCGTACCTTTCTAGCTTCAGTTTTTGTCTCCTACTACGTCTAGAGGCAGTTTTCCGAATGTTGATTCTTGTGGTTTGCATCTCTTGTGCCATTTAGTTAAACAAATCATATTCTTTGTATATGCCTTTTTCCATTCTAGAGAACATCGGTATTGCTTCAACTCTATTTCAGATAGTGTGTGTTCTATTATTTTCTTGTCTTAAATATTTGATTTGTATATAATATTAACTATTTGTTTCAACAGTTTGGTCGGCTACTGATCAAAGGGACGGCTTACAAATGTTACAGAAATTGAGAAGATGAGGAAAACAATGCAGCCAAGTTGGAGAAATGGAGCAGGGTCATGTACAAGGTGACCGTCAAGGGCACCTGTTTAGAGTTCTAGTGTGAGTGCGGCAATTCGAGCACATGGGCATGCTGTGCTCTCATGTCCGAATGGTAAGAAATCATGAAGCATATCGTTTGTTCTCCCCCGTTAAGCAAAAAGCATTTGAGTTGATCTCTATTTAGCAGTTCCATTAGTTGTAGAGATGACATTGTTTGTCATAATGCAGGTGATGGACGTGCTTCACCTGGAGGAGATTCCTGCAAAACCCATCATGAAGCGGTGAACGAACGATGCAAGGGATATCCTCTGCCCAGACACCTTGTGCAGTACCAAAAAGACCAGTCGGTTAATAAGTCCTTTTGGTAGTCTGTATGTGCAAGATATGGATGTTGTCAGGATGGGCGACGCGAGCGCGGAAGGTTTCAAACACATGTCGGCTGGCCTCAAGGCATTGCTCGCCAACCGGGCGCCATTCGGGGAGCAGAGGAATGGTTTAGGTTTTGAGGACTGTCAGGGAAATACGCTTGCAGGAGTGCTGTGTGGGAAAGGAGAAACTGAATTTATTGCAAATGGGGGTGCAGATCATGCAATTGGAGGTCAAAGTGCCCCGGAGAAGCGAAGAGAGGTTGGCATTCCAACGGACAGCCAAGAGAAAGCACCTACGAGGGACTGAGTAAACAGGTAAGGTTTTGCAGTATCTGTCGCCGCGACGGCCACAAAAGATGAACTTGCATGGGCCGGGGTGATGCCCCAAAGCAATCGCGAAAACCAGGAAAATGCAACAACTGTGTAATGGAAGCACACCGCCGGAACACATGCACATGATAACCGCTTGGTTGTCCGCAGAATCAAATGTGAAAACTAGATTTTAATTTATGTATGTTGTGCTATGAGGATTTCTGGTGTGTTGAGCTTTGCTCCATGCTTGTTCCTCGACATCTGAACGTGGGACTTAAAGTGTGACATTGAGTGAACTTGTTTGACGTTGATCCGTATCTTCTTTTGTGTGTGTGGTTGTTTTGAGTTGTTATGTGTGACTGCAAATGAATGTTTGGTAGAATATCTGTTTGTTGTGCACCGTGTACAGTTTACTTGTGCCTGATGAGTACACGTGGCACTGCAGATGTTGATCATACCATGCGTCTGTTCATCCCGCTCGTTTCTGCTTTGAATCGCTGACTGAGTAAATGCAATTTGTGTAGAGGCTGGTGCAGGGTTACCCATCGGCTTCGGCGCCTTGGTAGGCAGCTAGCAGTAGAGAATTCAAACAACTGCCTTGTCGCGGCGACGGCTCAGGCTTGCACAATAAAGTGACTGAGCCGTTTCAGGTCCCTCCGTCCGGAAATACTTGTCATCAAAATGAATAAAAGGACATGTATCTAGACATATTTTAGTTCTAGATACATCTCTTTCTATCCATTTTGATGACAAGTATTTTCGGACGGAGGGAGTACCTGTTCCGCCCCCACCTTACCGCTGCCATCGCAATTAATGCGCCCATTTGCTGGCTTGAATAAAAACGTATTTAGGTTATTACGTACTCCCTCAGTAAAGAAATATATGATCGTTTATAGATCACTAAAACGATCTTATTTTTTTTACAGAGGGAGTTTTTTGGTAGATTTTGTCCAAGAAATGAATAAAAATTCAAATATTTAGTTTGGAGAATTCACACTTACATGTGTTTAATTATTTGCTTTGATTTCTAAAAATATAAATAAACTCTGAAAAATATGAAATTTTTGCATGATGTCATGATATGACCTCAACTGTTTGTATTGAAGTCTCAAACAATTTCACTAAAGTTGGACTATACATTGCTCTGTAAGTGGAGCATCTCCGAGGAATCATCGTATCATTCGAAGGGACACTATGATGATTCAAGTCAACCTCAAACTTATAAACAAATCTTAGGTAGCTGAGTTTCAAACCCATAGCCGCCAAGTCGCTCCTCCTCGTTCAAGAAAGAAAGCTAGAATTTCTGCCTCTCGCCGCCGCCGCCGCAGGTCCACCTCATCTCCGGTGGCCCTAGGACCATGGGGCGCGGTGGATCCTACCAAGGGCCGGCGGGAGGGCTCCGTTTTCAGTTGTTTTTTCCTCTCTTGTTAGGGTTTGTGTCCTGCTCAGGAAGACGAGACGGCGGCGGCTCCCTGAAGATGGAATAAAGGTCTCCCTGCCAAGCCCCCGTTCCGGCGATGCATCTAGCATCGTTGGTGGGCGTGTCGAGGTGTGTCTCCGGCGGATTTACTCGGATCTCGTCGTTGTTCGTCTAAGTTCGTGTGTCTTCGGGTTGAATCCTTCCAACCTACGTTATTCTTCATCGGCGGCGGTTGTTGTTCTGGTGCACTGGTCCTGTGGGGCCTTAGCACAACGACTTCCCGACTGTCTACTACAACAAGTTGTGCCCGACTCCGGTGATGGAGGGGTGATGACGGCGGCGCGCCTTCGGCTCGCTTCAGTGCTTGCAGTCGTCGCTAGATGGTCTACGGATCTGAATGTAATTTTTATTTTTGGTGTTCATTGTACTACCATGATTGGAAGATGAATAGATTGGAAGTTTTTATTTTTATTCATCGTTTGAAGTGAAAATCGTACCGTAGCTTTTTTTGAGTGGCAAGGGGAAACAAAGTCCGATTGGCCATTGCTTGTGGGCCGGACGGACGTGCAGGCGTTCTTCACGTGTTTGTTTATTTATTTGCTTTGATTTCCAAAAACATAAATAAACTCTGAAAAATAGGAAATTTTTGCATGATGTCATGATATGACCTCAAGTGTTTGTGTTGAAGTCCCAAACAATTTCGCTAAAGTTGGACTATACATTGCTCTGTAAGTGGAGCATCTCCGAGGAATCATCGTATCATTCGAAGGGAAACTATGATGATTCAAGTCAACCTCAAACTTTATTCATCATTTGAAGTGAAAATCGTACCGTAGCTTGTGGAAGGGGAAACAAAGTCCGATTGGCCATTGCTTGTGAGCCGAACCCGGACGGACGTGCAGGCGTTCCGTTCCTGGACCCCCTCTCGGATTCAGACCCAACCTAGCTAGCTCTGTTTTATAGCGATGACTACGTACTAGCCAGAGATCGATCAAGTACGGACGATCGACCTATGGCGTCTTCGGCTCCGCGTTGGTCGGAGACCCCGGAAGACATCCTCGGCCTCGTCATCGACCGCCTTGGCTCCGGCGCCCCAGCTGACCACCACTGGACACGCCGCCTCTCTGTCTCCGCAGTGTGGTCTCAGATCCTAGTTCTACGGCGTGCCCTCTCTTTCGCCGATGACTGTGGTGCCTTCCAGGCGGTGTGCCGTGTCCGGCAGTCGTCGGTCTCTGCCGACCGTGCCCGCTTCCGCGCGGTGTGCCGTTCGTGGCACCTGGCCATGCGCAGCCACGTCACGGCGCCGCGGCTGCTGCCGTGGATTGTCTTGTCAGATGGTTCCTTCTCTGTACCCTTCGACGACGGTGGCTGCCGCGGCTCGCGCTGCCATATCCCTACTTTGCCCAAGAACGCAAGATGCATCGGCTTCACAGACGACTGGCTTACCCTTGACTGCACCGACGTTGAGAACGTACATAGTTACTTCTTGCACAACCCTTTCTCCGACACGACTATGCCGCTCCCTGAGCTAAGCGCCATCATCGGTGTCGTCTCTGAACTTTTCGAGGTCCGCGAGGTGCTCATGCGGTCAGGCCCTCATGATGTTGTCGCTTTCCTGACCAATAATTGCAATTATCCCCTCATCTTGGTCCGGCCAGGGAAGGGTGTGTGGCTGCCCGAGCCGCAATCCGCTCCCTTCGTCTACATCATCGACATTGCTTTTGTTGGGGATAAACTCTATGGGATCACTCAGGCCGAGGACCTCGCTCTCTCGGTATCAACTTTGATGATGATGGTGTGCCTTGCATCTCCGGTATCGAGCGACTCATCAGGCACCCACCCATGCACAGTTACCGTTTCCATGTATGGATGGATGACGACAATCATGAAGACAATTTTGAGGCCACAAACAATGGGGGTGATAAGCACGAGGTCCATAAGGATTATAAGTACGATGATGAGACAATGACTGAAGAGGAATACGAGAAGGATTGCGCCTTAGATGAACTTAGGGAGAGAACTGGCGACGACATGATTCTCGACGGTACAACCTACCTGAGATACTATGACGCACCAGATGATTTTGTCTCCGTCATTTGCCACTTGGTCGAGTCGCATGGGAAGTTACTCATGGTGAGAAGACAACTACAATGGCCCTTGCACAACATCAAATTCACTCGCAAGGTGGAGGTTTTTGAAGCGAATGCCGGCAAAGGAGTCTGGATGCCGCTTACCGATGGCCTGGGTGATCAAGCGCTTTTCATTAGCAGACCCTTCTGCAAGTCTATTCATGCCTATGGAGATGTGGAACGTGATACTATCTATTTTATCGACACAGGCGAGATGCTCAATATGAAATCCCAAACTATGAGCCCATCAAATAGGAACATCAACCACCGACAGTCAATGTGGATGTTTTCTGCGGATCTTGTGGTTTAATGATTTCATTTACCAAAATAGGGTTTGTTAGACATGTTAGAGATCCACATAGATATTTTCCTTAATCGGTGGCTTGATGGTCTTTTTTGAAAAACGGTGGCTTGATAGTTAGTACACCTTTTGGTCCTAAATGGAAGATAAGATGTTTTGACAGTTTTAAATTGAACCACCAAAATGTCTTACATTTAAAAATAGAGGTAGTATATAATAATCTTGTAAGTTGGCTTGATAATTTAATTAGTTAGACGTGCTGTACCCCTGCGCTCGCACTCCTCTGCTCCCCGAACAATGCTACAATTACGGACTAATTTACTGACTTGAGGCTACGAAAAGAGCTGGAATCGGTTGGTTGGTGGGGACTGGGGAGGATGGCCCCAGAACTTGTCCGCCTGTACGATTGTTTCCGTAAGCCACGTCCATAGATGCATCATTTTCGGCTACTCCCCTCCCCTCCATGGTGCGCACAATTTTTACTTAATTTATTCATTGGTACTAGAGTGCTAGTTCTATCTCCGTCCTGATTTATTGGTCCTCTTAGTATTTTCTATCAAATTTTGATCATGAATTTAATTAATAAAATGATAATGCATTTTACAAAAAAAAAGTATCGTTGAAAACTATGTTTAAATACAAATCCATTTTGACAGTTAAATCTCTGGTCAAATTTTGGCTTAAAATATGAGGAGGAGCAATAAACCAGGACTGAAGTAGTAGATGAAGAACATGCATGTCCGGCTCATGGGGTACTGTGGTGCTTCCAAACGATTTTTATTTGGTCGCTAGGGCCACGTTGCCGACTAAAAAAGGGGAGAAGGGCGTGAAAATGCATAGCAGAGGCCGAGCTCCACAGAGCTCTTTATTTTTTCCACCAAAATTACTATTTTCACACACTGAAAAAATCTGGAAAAAGTATATACATAGATGAATATTTGTAGTATACACGTATAAAATTTCATGAACATATATGTTAACATGTAATGTATACAAAAAAGATAAATACACAGATTAAAATGAGCTTTATCTTTGTTGGTTTTGGGCCAGATATTTTTTTTGTGTGTAGCATGCAAATAATCAAATTACCTGATGAAACTTTTTACATACTTGACGAATAGTCATATGTATTAGCATAATTGTTTTTGATATTTTTTTGGCCGATTAGTACTGCTTGGACCTCTTGCCTGGCTGTGTTTGTACACACACACACACTCTCTCTCTCTATCTCTCTCTCTCTCTCTCTCTCTCTCTGAGGGCGGGGTTATGATAAAAAGACACAAGCACCATCATCGAGCTTTTTAAACGTAGAAAGATTTGCATTGTTCATTATTATTTTTTGTGAAAATCACTAATTATTGATTAAGAAAGAAGAATGGAGTTGTCCAATTAATTATCAAAAATCAAAAGATTATCACCAATACCCGCTGATCGGGCACACTCAAGATCAAACGCACCACACAACAAAGAAAACCATGTTGAGGATGTGCATTGCCTGTCATTATCATCGTCATTTGTCCACAAACCTCATTGAAGTGGCCAGCCTTTGTCAGCCTCCCCCTTCACCTCTTGAAGCCGATGTCTTCTACCCCATCCTTCAAGCAGCTGCCAACAACATTGTCGAGGACCAGCTTGCCAATACAGCACTACAACGTAGATAATGAAGCTCAACACACTACCACATTTCTAGCATACTACATATTGGTTCCACAACAATTAAGCTTGAATGATCTAGAAGAGGAGAGCAGGTACAAGGACCAGACCTACAATGTGAAGAACCAACCCTTGTACCAAGGATCGCCCTATTACATCGACTGCACAACAATGACGATCATTAAGCTTGGCACGTACGCTACAACCTTTTAGGTCTAGTGACCAATCTTCCCCAAATGAATCATATGTTACCCCAAATCGAACCATGTCAAACCCTAAACCGGGCTTAGATTGCATCCTACATACAGATTTGGTGGATTCGACTTACCTTCATTGGCGAAGTGGTGATGAAGCGCCTTTAGATGATCATCATCCAGACCATCCGGTCGCCGATGCTCGCCATCAAGATCTTCTAGCCAACGATGTTCATCATGAATTCATGGTGCCGTCGAAGGTGAGAGGATAGTGACATGGAGACATGGGAGATTGAGCGGTGAGGTGATTTTGTCGCGTGCCTTCAGGAAACATAGCGTCGTCTGACGTCTCCCGCTCGTGCAGCCGCGTGTACTCTTTGCACTCGCTCGGGCCTAGCTCAGCGGAAACGGTCAATCCGGTCGTTCCTCTAGGGTGCGTTTAGTTGGAGAACGAAGTGGAACAGAATGGAATGGTTCCATTCCAAGGGAATGGGTTGGTTCCATTCTTGTGTTTGGTAGGGTAAAATAGATGGAATGGAATGATTACATTGCAGTGTTTGGTTGGCAACATAGAATGGAATGGGTTTGCTTATCTTTCTCATGAGATTACCTCTCTCACATGTATATGCACAATTGTCACTCCCATAGCTCTTTCTAATTTTAACACATCATAAGAAAGTAATTATTATTTTTTGCCAATGTCTGTGAAAATGCAAGTCAAAAAAATCTATCAAAATACAAGTCATTTACATGTCAAAAAATCTGTCAAAATACAAGTCACGTACTCAAAATACACAAGGCTTTATTAACATGTGTCTGTTACGTGAGCACATCTAGAACCGCCGCTTATGAACACAACAACAAGAATCCATAACCTCAAACGGCTAATCGTCGTTGTTAGCCTGCTGCCCCCTGAATCAGATTGAGCCTGCCGCTGAATCCACAACCCCAATCAGATTGGGCTAGGAGATTAGGGAGAGAAAAGAAGAGAGACGTACTGAATCAGATTGAGGAGAAGAACCAGGTGCTCCCTCTGCCGCAGTCGCTCGCCCGCCGCTCGCCTGCCCGCTCACCCGCGGGGAGAGGGAGAGACGACAGAGAGAGGTGAGGGGGGAGGTGGCGCCGGAGATGGCGGAGCCGAAGATGGGCGCGGGGAGGCGGCGCCGGAGATGGTGCAGCCGGAGATGGGCTCGGGGAGGTGGCGCCGGAGACGACCGAGTACTGGCAGATGCAGAGGAGAGACACAGGTGAGGTGAGAGCCACGAGCCGTTCCGCGTCGTTCCACCGAATTGGAGGTACGAGCGCGTTCCGCATACCAAGCGAATATTCCGTTCATGGGAACCGGTGGGTTCCGGTTCCTCAACCCAACTAAACACGGGAATGGGCCTTTGGCACGGGATCGACCCGTTACATCCCACTTGGTGACACAAACTAAACCTACCCCTAGAGCTAGGCTCTGGGCTGTTTTGAGGAGCGTGCGACAAAAACCCAGCCGAACACGTGACTAACCAAACAGCCAAATTTGTCCCCCAAATCCTGGATGGAGGTTGTGCAGTCAACCAGACACGTCCTTGTTATATCCGTGCATAAGGACGGACCAGAGTATGTCATGGCCGGACTTAATTAATCCTGCACTCACCACAATCCCAGCCGATATGAATGTTAGATCCATGTCCCAATCCAATTTCATCGTGCTTTCATGCATATACATATGCCAGACTATGTCACTGTACTTTTGTTCTTCAGTGGCCATGACGACGTGCGTACGTACGACGGGGCACCACAGGACAAGGATCCTATTTGGTTCAGCGGCAATCTAATTTCCTCTCTTTTTTCCTTTTCAAAAACCTTGCAAAAAGAACAGACGCTAACAAATTCCCAGATAATTTGAAAAAGAAGCTACTATGAACTTTTCTTGGTTTTCCCGAAATGACATCCACCTCCACCCCGTAACTGAAAGATCCCAAATTTCATAGCATTCAACAAGTTCCATGACACGAAAAACAAATATTCAGCTATGTTGAGTATTATGTTTAGTTAGGAAATATGAGATAGACTAGGATATGTTTCGGTTTGTCTTGTACTCCAAATTGACCATGTACTCTTATATATATATGCCCACGAGGCTCAAGCAATAAAATAACTATTCCATCAAATTCCTCCTCTCCTTTTTAACATGGTATCAATTTTCGGGTTCTAAACCCTAGCCGCCGCCGCTTCCGCACCCGCGCGCCGCCCCCGGGATGGTCGGCCTCCATGACCGCCACCGGAGGCCGAGCCACCCGTACCTAGGGTTCGTCCGCCGGTCGTGTTGACTGGCTGCCCTAGAGAGTCTTTTTTCCTGAGCCCTTGCTCCGTGTTTTTTCGCTCTCTCGCCGGTCGTCTTGATCGGCGTTTTTCTTTTTGGTTTTCCGACCTATGCTTGATCCGTTTGCATCGCCCGCCGCCGCCGTCGACCCCCGTGCGCCTCTACCTGACACCGGCGCGACCGACCGACCTCTTCACCGACCCGGCGACCTCGCGCGACAGGCGGTCCCTCACGGCCGTCGTCCGCGCGTCGGCCTGCTCGTCGAGCTACGCCGGGCTTCATCGCCCTGTCCCCGAGTTTAGCGCACCACTCCGTCGATCGAGCAACAGGCTGCCACTGCGTCGCCCCGTCGGGCCGCAGCGCCGCCGCCCCGTCGTTCTTCCCGTGGTTGCACCGATCTGTGCCGCCGCTGCGTCGTCCCTTCGGGCCGTAGTGCCACGGCACGTGATCCCCGCCGCCACCCTGAGGCCGTTTCCGTGGTTGCACCACCTCACGCTGCCGCTGCGTCGCCCCTTCGGGCCGTAGTGCCGCGGCCCGCGGTCAACCGCCGCACCGAGGCCGTCCGTTCCAGGCCGTCCCCGAGGCTGCACCGACCCTCGCGCTGCTGCTGCGTCGCCCCGTCGGGCCGTAGTGAGCGTGGCACGCGATCCCTGCAACCGCCCTGAGGTCTTCCCCGTTGTCGCCCCGACCTGCCCGCCCCCGTTGCATCGCCCACTCGGGCCGTAACGCTGCGGCCCGCGGTCCACCGCCGTCCATGCGCGTTGACTTCCATGTGATATGCGCCGCGCCGCCTCCCTTGGTGCGGGAACGTCACTGTCCACGCCGGTCTTCGTCACACTATCGGGTTCATTATCACCTACTTCAAGCACCGCTGCCGCGCTCCTTCTCTAGCCGCCGCCGCCGCCTCCTTAGGCCGCCGCCGCCGCTGCTCTTCTTCCGCAGCTCCACGGCGACTACCTCGACACCGACGACCCCCGACTCGACACCGACCACGGCGTTCTTCGCACGGCTACCTCGACTACAGCTACATAACCT
>NC_057807.1:704098354-704319083 GCF_018294505.1 Triticum aestivum
ATTCTTCTCCAGTCTCACCGTCTGCGTCGCTACCGTTGTGACTGCGGGGGTATGTTGAGTATTATGTTTAGTTAGGAAATATGAGATAGACTAGGATATGTTCCGTTTTGTCTTGTACTTTAAGTTGACCATGTACTCCTATATATATGCCCACGAGGCTCAAGCAATAAAATAACTTTTCCACCAAATCCCTCCTTTCCTTCTAACAAGCTAGTTTGCTGACACCAAAATCGCCTTTTCTGGACTATTCGTGTTACGTATCTGCAGATGAAAGGTTCTCTTTTTCTTTTCTCCCCTCTTTTCCGAAAAATATCAAAATGCATGCTTGTACACAATCAATCCATCAATCATAAGTCGCTTGCGTATCTGCACATGAAAGGTTCTCATTTTTTTTCTCCCCTCTTTTCTGAAAAACTATCAAAACGCATGCTTGTACACAATCAATCCATCGATCATAAGTCGCTTGCGTATGTACAAATCTATCTATCAGTCATAAGTTGCTAGCAGCTAACTACGATTTCATATACAGATACTGAAGGTCTCACGAAACTGAACATCTGACTTGCACCTCGACTTCGCCCTTCTCTGCTGCTGCTGCTGCTGCAGATAAACACGCCTCGTGCGGGCAGGGCCTCGCGTAGAACTTGGGGATGTTATCCCCGGGCATGAGCACGGGCAACCCGCACTCTTTTCCAGCTTTCTTGCTCTGCAATCAACAAGGCACAGGGCCGCTATTCATGAGCTTAAGTTTGCAACATATAGATGATATTCCGGAACGGTGTCAAAACTGAAAATAAGTTGCACAATAGAGAGATCAGTTGCTGACTTGCTGCTAGTACCTTGTGTTCGGAAGCTGCCTTGCTCGGCGCCGATCCGATGGAGATGATGGTGTGCGGACCTTCCTGGAGCATACCGGGATGTCGAGACCAGAGGAGGGAGCGGAGCCTGTCCCAGTGGTAGCAGCACGAGAAGATGTCGCTGAGGGAGAAGATGACGAGGAGCAGGAGCGCCGTGCCGAGGGGGAACCCCAGCGTCGGCCTTGAGGAATGCGACATGGGGATCGTCATGCACGCAGGAGCAGGTGTGTGAGACCCTGTGGCATATTCATACGCATCAGGTGGCCTTCTGGTAGGTACTTCGGTCAGTCCTCCTGCCTGCTACTCGGTTAAGAGCCCAGGCTTGCAAGCTAAGGAGACTGGCTACTTATACCTGAATGCTGTCGTACAAAGTGGACTGACTTGCACGGCCAGCCATCCCTCCGTGGTATACTGGATGACCATAGTGTTGTGGTCCACATGTATCTGCTGGTGGCCGATAATGCTGACCTAACCGCCTGTTTTTTCCAACAAAAATAAGCTGCTTAAATCGTTTGAATATATGGCTTTAGTGGGTGGGACGAAAAGTTATGAATGCACAATGGGATAGAAATTATGGGTATGTCTCTCCACAAGCAAATGTTAATTTGTTAGGTAAAGTGTGGTGAACTGATTCACAAATAGTGAAGTGCCTAAGCTTCAGAAGAAAAAGATACAGGTTGGCGATGCAACACTCTGTATGCAGGTTTTCTGAGGGAAGACAGGGAGTTTCTGAACTTCATCGTCCCCAACATCGAATTGACATGTGCTTTTGATCGATATCATCTTAAACTCTTGCGCCTAGAATACTAGTACTGTTTTCTTCGATCACCTACCTTACCACAATGTTTCTAATTTATTACTCTCACTAACTTAGGCTCTGGAAATTCAATTGGGTGTCCACGCTTATCTGCAACCGGTGAACTGTAAATTAAAAAAAATACTAAAAAGTCTGTTTTTTTTAGCTGAAAGATGATACAATGCATGATGTTCATGCCAAATTTCAGGTTGTTCGGACATATGAGGAGCTTATGAAAAAAACACATCGGTCAAAACAGTACGTGAACAATAAACATTCTAACAACCTCAAAATTTGTATTTGTTGCTGAGAGCTACTGAGCATCTAGCATTACATGAGCATCTGTAACAGTATGTCCAAACTCCACGAAAGTTGGCACGAACTTCATGCACATGAGCATGTAGCATTACAAAAGTAATTGGATTTTTATTTCATCTTAAAGGATTTACTGTTCATCCACGGGTGCAGATGCACCAGAAAGCCAAAACACCGCGTCCCATAGGTTCCTCTCTTACCTCCCTTGATATCATCTACTATAGTCTTGCTATCACATTCAATAATGATCTTTGGCAGAGCGAGGTCTTCTGCTAAGGCCAACACTTCACGGCAAGCTAGCATCTCCAGGTTTCTGTTGAAGGAGAAGGAGGTGGCGGATGAGGGCTAGGCGTGCTCTTTTGAGCCCGGCCCATTTGCAATTTCCTCCTCTCTTTTTTTCTTTGTTCATCTTTTACTTTTTTGTAGGGAAAAACTTGAACATCTTTTTCAACGTGAAAATTGGATAGAGATATTGGTCTATATATACCTACTTCTATAGTCTTTAAAAAACCGCAACTCCTTTATTAATTGGTAATCAAAATAGCATCATGTGCAACTAATTTCCCACTCTATGGCAATGCTCAAAAGAAACCAAAACAAAATAAAACAAACTAGGAGTAATTACAAAAGTACAATAGAACAAGCATCAACATCTATAACTATCTGATATCTTGGACCCAACCTTCAAAGTATATTATTTCTTTATCTTGGCTCTAAATAAAATTCATTTTGACTCTTCTTTGAACTTCTTCCGATAATGGTATAAATTTGGAGTAACCCCTTTAAAAATGTAATCACTACATGTAGTCCAAATTGCCCATGGAGCTAGAATGAAAATTTCCAAAGAAAAAGGAACAACCAAGAGGTGTTTGAGGTTGTTGATTTCCGCCTGCATGCCTTGATTAGTAGGAGACTAGTTATGACAAAGATGAGACCAAAATACCTTAGCAAATGGGCAGGTAAAGAAGAGGTGTTTTCTGGTCTCAAAGGCATTTGGCCCACACATGACGCATGATTAATCTGTTATGAAGTTCTTCCAATGCACCATATCTCTTGTGTTAAGTCTATTCTAGAGAAGTAGACAAGAATATTTTGTGCTTTAGTTGACAGCAAGTATCCCAAATCCAGCTTAGATGCTTGAAAATTCTTACGAAATTCATTCATATCTAAAAATAAAATTCCTGGTTAAATCACGTACAAAACAACATCAAACACCTAGATGCAGAGACCACAGAGAGACGGAATATCTGCAAGAGAGACAATAGAATCCCTAGAGATAAACAGCGAAATGGCGTCTTCATTGTTGAAAATAAAGAAAGAAAAAGAAGAAGGTTTTTGTCCAATAATAACAAATAGCAGCGGAATATCCATGGCCAACAAGAAGAGATAGTGGATAAAGGTAGATGTTATGTTTGAATTTCTCCGGTGCTAATCGTTTTTCCTCGGAGATACACAACTGAGGCTGACGACCGAATAACCCTAGCCGCCACCCGTCATCCATCCCTCTTGTCGCCGTCAGGGCGCGTCGCCGGGCAAAGCCCACACGACGTCGGCGGCAACGGGGAGGTCTATATCGTGGACATGTTGTGGAGGCACTAGAGGGTTGTTGTGGGACAACAAAGGAGATGGGTGTTCATGCGACGGGCTTCGTCTAGCAGTGAACGACATCGTCATTGGTAAAACCGTTGGCTGTCGGAGGGATCCAGTGCAAAGATCTTCATTGATGGCTCGGCATGGCTGGATCATCAAAGAAGATGGCATTGGTGCATGGTTTTGGACGGCAGCGAGCTCGGCATCAGAATCGGACCTGTCGTACAACGACATGGGTGATATTTTCACAGCTTTTTTGCGGTCTTGGTAATCACTGGTGTTTCTATTGGCTCTTATCGGTAGCTTTTCTCTCCGGGGTAGCGATTTGCTCCAGAGATCACGACCACCGCCGTCTCCTAGTGTACATCCACGACTTCCCGGCCGCTGCTTCCACAATTTCCTAGTTTCAAAATTTTAACCCCACCGAGTTGGAGTCCCAAGGGCGGCATCGGGCTATACTCACGGCGCGCCGCCGGTGGATGCAGGAAGAAGAAGACTTCGACATCCACGAGATTTTAATTTTTTTTCTTTTTATTGTAAGTCTGTATTTGTGATGCTTCTTTTTTTGATTTGGCACTTATTAATAACTAATACTTGACGTTGGTTTCGGTTCGATCAATTTAACAGTTCAAAACCCAAAAAACCAGGATCCTTAATCATTGATTCCGTTCATTCCCGCCCTTCACTTCAGGCCATAGTGTTCTGAATTATTTCTATGCGCCCTGAGGTTTACTCTATTTTTAGATTTGCCCTTCTCCTACTGATCTTACTATCCCTCGAGTCCAAGCCTCGAGATGACGCTTATTAAGGTCCTGTTTCCCCTTGACAGGATATTCCGGTTATGGTATCCCTTAAGAGCTTCAAGAGCATTTCCTAGTATGAAGGCAATAAAATATGGTTATGTGCTTTTGGCTTCTGGGGTTTACGGGTGAGGTGGAGTGAAATGGCAAGGAAACAAAAGAGAACTCAACTCAAGGCGTAGGTACATGCAAGCATGTCTTGACCAGGTCAAGTCCAAACATGATGGTGCATGGGTGATTTGCTCCTCAATTATGCTCACGTGTGGGGTGTAGCAAAGAAATATTGTAGCAAATACAATACCCCCGCCCCCACCCACCCTCGTGGTCGAATGGAATGAGATCAGTTAATCGGCATGCGGGTGCAATGAATCTAGCTATATTTCTTCCACCTAATCGATCCACCCTCTATATGCCTTGCTTAAAAAAAATCCACGAGAAGGTACGGATGCTTTTCGAATTTTGACCTTTACTACTTTTTTGTGCTGGTAGGACCAGCAATGTGTTGATTAATTAAGAGTGTATGCGTGGCAAATTAGCTCTTGAACTCTCAAAAGTCACTGGTCCTTTGAATTGGCTTAAAAAATCACTGGAATAACTTTCCGGCCACGGCTAGTGTACCTACCTTAATTCTCGTAACTCGGAAAGCACATAACCATGGTGACACCTGGTAAAGCTGGAGTGACCAACACAATAAGAAGAAAGATTAATTAACTAACGATCCACTAGCTAGCCACACAGGTGTAAATTAAATTTTCTGTGTACGTAGCATGTACGTAGCACATACGTGGTGCAAAACCATCTGCTATCCGCGATGTCATCCCTGTCACATACGTGACAGATAAAGTATCCGTTTGGCTTAAGAGAAATTCCAACGCGCCGACCCAAACGAGACGTGCTTTGTCCTTAAGCCAAACGCGGCCGACCTACAACTTTTTGGTGCTCCAAGTTCTAACAGGATACCGAACGATGCCCCATCCAGATTGTAGAACACCAAACGCACGTTCGACATCCTTCCTAGCACCCTCTTACTCTTGGGCAAATCTTTTCCTCTTTTCTTCGACGGGGTTGGGGATTGTTTTCACAATAGTGGTTCACTAAGGATAGATACTGTCAGTTAGGTAGTATCCTTTGTGGCCGTTGATGTTAACATTCACCGGCAGGCTATTGCCTTCGGCAAGCCTTGCAAACACAGGCGAGCGTTGAAGTGCGTTGATATCATTGTGTGATCTGTCTATGCCAAAGAAAGAGTGCAAGATCCCAAGAACTTGTGAGGCCACGGCCTCAAGTATGATAGTGCAAGCCCTGACATGGCCCCTATAATGCCTTTGCCAAGAAGAAGGGCAGTTCTTTCACTCCCAGTGCATGCAGTCTATGCTGGCAAGCATCCCTGGGAAGCCTCAGCTGCCATTCATCGCCAACAAGCGTATGTTAGAATAAATTCAAGGCCACCGTTTATCTACCGAGGACCAAGCAATTACACGAGTCACAACACCGATATTTGTTAACGAGGTTCACCGATATGGCTACATCCCCGGGGCCTGACTACGGGCACTTCTCCCCATGACACTGCTACAATATCGCACCTCCGGTTGCCCGGGCGCCGGCACATGCCGCCGGCTCCCCCTTGCCCGACCCATGCTATTATGTTGGCATAGGTTACATCATGCCTCTACCCCACATTATATGAGAGGCCTAGGATACAATTGTCCTATTAGGACATGACTCCGTAATCCTATCTATACACCGTACGACTCCAAGTCCAATTATAACCTAACTTGTACAATAATATTCAACACAATTCTAACATTATCTTTAGCAGTCGGCTCTCTCAAGTACTCAGTGCTAAACACTGCAATCACAGCTTCACAGAACCTGTACATGGACTATAGGCGCGTATACTCGCTCATACGGACGTACTCATCAATGAGATCACCGGGCACTCCGTATGCAAGCATTCGGATGGTTTCGGTGCATTTCTGATAAGAGGAGAAGCCAATCTTTCCAACGGCATCCTCCTTGCACTCGAAATATTTATCGTATCCGACCAACCCCTCTCGAATACGGTTGAAAAGATACCTAGCCATATGGAAATGGCGCCGGAATTGGTGATGTTTGAGGAGGGGGTTGGGTGTCTCAAAGTAGTCCTTCCAAAGAAGGAAATGGCTGCTCTATCGGTTGCGATTCAACGTCGGAGTGTGCCCCGGAACAATGGCCGCTGCCTAGTAAGGTGGTCATGGACCAACACAATAGCAACCATCTCCTCATCATCGGATGAGGAATCGTCGGAGTCGTAGAGGAAATTGTGAAAAAAGTCGGGGGTGTGCATTTGTACCTTTGGGGCAAACTGTCGAACAGCTTGCAGGCGTCATTATAAAAAATGGTCGGCGAAGAGACACGCGCCTCCCCTACACCAGGTAGCTGGCCTGGCAGCGTCCGACGAGCGTGGCGGCGTGTAGCTAGCCTGGAGGCGTCAGACGAAGGAACTGGCCGGGGCCGCGGGGGGTGACTTTGTGCTCGCGGCGACGTCAGGGTGGAGGGGGGGGGGGGGGGGGGGGAGCTGCGGTGGACCCGCAGTGAGGCGGTGGTTGCGGCGACGTGGGAGGTGGCGGCATGCAGGAGAGGTGTGTGGGCAATATCTATAGGTAATATGTGCCAACAAGATACTATTACTACTTTAAAATTACTTCCTGCTTTTAAAGAGGTAGCCTCTTGCAAGCATGGGCAAGGTGATATAGTCATTTTCTATCTGACAACAAGTCTAATGAGCCTTCATCATGAAAAATTCCTGAGCTTCACTCCTTTGTTACGGATGGAAAGATATCTCTGGCTCGAGTTAGTGAGAGAATGGACCGGACTTTAGCACAGGCCATAGTCCAGTCTAGTTTATGAGAAGTTCCTTGAACTTCAAAACCTCATGCCTCAACATTCACAAGCTCCTAGCAAGGAAATTTGTACATTTCGGTAATTAAAAATCTCCTATGGTATTCAGGCATATTTGGAAGATCACGAATAGTCTTAAGCAAAAAATCTTCTTCTGGTTGGCGGTACATGATAGAATAAACTCTAAAGCCCGGCTTGAAAGAAAAGGATTTCACATGAGTAACTACTCTTGCTGCTTATGCAAGCATAATACCGAGGAAACATTGCAGCAGTCCTAGTGGCATTTTGATTTTGCTCCGAATTGCTGACACTTCCTAACCATTGACATGCATAGGGGTATTTCAGTTTGTGAACGTTCTCTTGTCCATTCCAATGGAGCACCCTGAACATCTGGCTACAGAGAAATGGTAAGATCTTCACGAATGCAACGCCATCGCTTCAAGCATGGAAGCACTCCCTCAAGGAAGATTAGAACATGCTCAGTCACATAATTAGGAAGAAGCATGTTGCTTGCTTTGATGCCTGGATATATTCTAAATTGTGATCCATTTTCATTGTGTTGCCCAGAAGGCCAGAACTGAAATATACTGAGCCTTTATTGCTATTTTAGTTAGCTTCGCTAGCTTTTTCCTCCTTTACCTTCAGGAGGAAAAAGTTAGCTTCGCTAGCTTTTTAATTTGCAAGAGAAGCTCAGTAAAGCGGTTTTAATTTGCATTAGTCTAGACTTAGTTCCATCGAAAGATCCATCTGTATATCTACACGTATGCCCAAGATACTTCCTCTATTATTATATACTCTGCATGTTAGCTTTGTCCCAATGTCAAACTTTATAAAGTTTGACCAGCTTTATGCAAAAGAATATGGACAGTAACAAGTATAAATGATGTGAAATATATTCAGTGATAAACCTAATAATATTGATTTGGTAGTTTAGATATTAACAAATTACTCTATAAACTTGACCAAAGATTGACTAAAGACAAAGCTAATATGTAGAAGAACAGTGGAAGTAGTGAATCTTAAGGTGGCAGCATGTATGCATGCATTAAGCTGCAGCAAATGGTGCATGTGCTGTTGGTTATGCATATCCCATGCATGCAACATCAGATGAGAAACTTCCATCTTGGGGTGATGAACCCAACCTGCTTCATGCATTCTTTATCGGAACCTTCCTCGACCACTCTTCAGCCTAGCTTCTTGCCGACCTTCTTCTTTGTTCTATACCTTAATTACTTATCTCCAAGAGTAGTACTACCTCCGATCCATCATAAGTGTCGCAGTTTTGAACTAACCTCAGTTTAACACTGCAACACTTGTTTTGAATTGAAGGGAGTAATATAGTACTACTCCGTTCCAAATAAGTGTCTCAACTTTATACAAAGTTATACTAAGTTCGAGACACTTATTTAAGACGGAGGGAGTAGCAGTAAGAAATACAGAACCAGGTTTACCTCACAGTGCCACAGATTAATTATTGTGCTAGTCTCAGCTTATTGCCACCATCAGCTATGCGTATGTGGCCTGCTGAAAAACTTGTATTGGTGTTCTGACTGGCACCCCATTCTGGTCAGAATGAATTATTTGGTCAAAACTGGAATTTGTCATGAGTGACGTCACATTGGAATAGAATGTGACAAGTCAGGATGGAGTAGAAGGTTGCCATGTCTGAAATGGATAAGGAAAGTTTTGAGGCTCCTTCCTAATTAATGAAGGGCATTTTGGGCAATACCAGATAGCGCCAGACGTACTTGTCCTAGCTAGCTTTGCTACACACTCAGTTGTGCCTATCGGACCCGCAATTAGCAGCAGACAGCGACTAGCTGCTTGTTCTAGCTACTTGTATGCACATGTTACGACCACAAGCCACGTACCCCTGGCTGGCTAGCTAGCTACTCCCTCGGTTTCACAATGCAAGACGTTTTGTGACATTAATGTAGTGTAAAAAAACATCTTTTACTATGGGACGAGAGGGAGTAGGTATTTACTTGGGAGAAGTAGAAAATTGCAATGTAGAATTTGAAATATGTATCATTATTTCCGTGTGTATTTTTCTCAAAGACAACCGGAATTTATTATAAAAGTTCACCGTAAGTTCAAAGAACCATAGACGTAATAAAAATTATATCAAAGTCTCTAGGTTACTACCATTGTCAAAACAAAAAATATACCTTGAGTCGTAGTGGAACCCTTGAAACGACCTAAAGCACCTATCGTCATATCTCGCCATATCACACGCACGACGAGAGATCCTCACCTCGTCGTCCCAAGACGACGGTAGGAATCTACGCCGGAGCTCCGTCGACACAGTCTATCCGGACACATTCGCGGAGGATCGAAACTCGAAAGACCAACTCGAAGAAGAGACACCATCATCCATCCAAGCACCGCTCTGCGAGGACAAAATAATCATGCCAACCTAAACTACTAAGCGAAGCCGAGGCGGGAGGATTCCATAGGCTCGTCGTTGAAGCCTTGAGGGGAAGAATTTGACCCAACCACAGCTTACAAGAAATGGAAGAAAAATGGCCTATGAATTTCGCCCGGATGATTAACCGTCGTGCCAATATGCTACGCGTGGTAGGCGCCATTCGGTCTTAGAGACTTCGCCTACAACTTGACCAATAGGAAAAAAAGAGTATCTAGAGTTCTATAGACTACGACGCTCCTGCCTAAGCACAAATCACCGTTCTTTCCACCTTTCTGTGTGGAAGCAGACCCCAACGCACGCATGGACGACAAATTAATCGTAGATACAATGTATCACATGTTTTTGTGCCAGTGGAGTGTTACATTCTTCTAATCTAATCCAATTGTCCATGAAAGACTCGATCAGGGTGAGTGAGTGACACACACACCTAGTAGCTAGTACTTAACAAACACGTGGTGGTCGCCAGTCGGCTCCACTTGACACTATGTCCACTTGATCATAACCAAATAAGCCATCAGCTACACAAGTGCAATTATTCTTATTATTATTTTTGCAGGGTGCAACTACTATGAATTTCCCATGATCGATCACATATCCTACTATGCTCTTTTGCTCCCGATCTCTAATGTACCTGGGTAGACAGTAATTTTTGAAATATTAAAAAAATGTGTTTTTTCTTCTTTTTTCCACCTGCAGCACTAAGTGTTCTATTTACATTCAATTTTTTCTGAAGAAATGACAGCTTTTGATCAAAAAAAATGTGGGGACAAATAAAATAAAACTATGTTCAAAAATTGCATTTTGTGTAGAGCACCGACTTTGTTTTTCAGTCCATAGCACCATGAATGTCATTTCTGCATAGAAAGATACAGGCAGGTAGAAGACTCAAATATGTTTGTTGCAAACATAATTGGAATCTTTGCGAATTAGTTCGCTATATTTTTTATAGTTTAGTCTTCATATGGGTCCAGACGAGCTTGGGAGCCAAACCTCCAGGCCGTGACAGAATTTTTTTTGCCTTTCATAGTCACACTACCAGTGCCCGCAAATTTCTAATTTTTGGATCTTAACATTCATAAATTCATATTATGTTCATTTATTTTTCCATATTTTGCTTGAATTTGTGTCTCCGTTTCTAGAAGCGTCTGTACTGTGTTCAAAGAAAAAAAACCCTACAAATTAGTACTCATCATGTCAAAACAAATGTGCCCCAGCAAAATGCACGTGGCTAAGCAGAGCATTTTCCCAGTAATTCCAAATCTACCCTCCCCTGCACCATTCTCACCTCTGCTCAACCAACTCCCTCCAGCCAGCGGTATAAATTCCATGGAGCCGCGCCTCCATCCGTCCCAGCTTCCGACCCGACATCCAACGAGAAAAAACTCCATGTCTGATTCCAGCAGCACGGCCTCTTCTTCCCCGTCTCCTTCATCTACGTCGCCCCGGCTCACCACCGGCGACGTCAACTTTCTGGCCCGCCGCGCCGTGACCACGCAGCAGAACCACCACCAAGCAGCAGCGGAAGCATTCCCGCTGCACTCCCCGGGCTCGTCGACCGGCTCCGCCGACTCCGCGCCCTGGCACCACCGCGCCCCGGCCACGCCGCCACCTGTGCTCCCGTTCGACACCAGCGACGCCGATGAGATGCTCCTGCTCGACATGGTCTCCCAGCACCACGAGGTCCAGCACGCCGCGGCCTCACCCACGACGGCGCCGGCGGTGAAGCAAGAGGCCGACGAGGAGGACAAGGTGGTACTAGGTGTGGCTCGCGCGTTCCGCGGAGTGCGGAAGCGACCGTGGGGCAAATTCGCGGCCGAGATCCGGGACTCGACGCGAAACGGCGTGCGGGTCTGGCTGGGCACGTTCGACAGCCCAGAAGCCGCGGCGCTGGCGTACGACCAGGCTGCGTTGGCCATCCGTGGCGGCGCTGCGGTGCTCAACTTCCCCGCCGACCAGGTCCGGCGCTCTCTCGAGGGCGCCGCTGACGACTTGTGCGGGTGCACCAATGGCGTGTCGCCGGTGCTCGCGCTCAAGCAGCGGCACTGCATACGTAGCCGGAAGGCCACAACGATGAGCAGAAAGGCCAAAGCCGCCCGTGGCCAACCAGAGGGCATGGTGATGGAGCTTGAGGACCTGGGTGCGGAGTACCTTGAGCAGCTGCTCGGAACCTCCCAGGAGATGGCCTCCATGGATTCATGGTGCTGGAGCCACCACTCCATCTGATGCAAGTCAAGCACTCAGACTTGAAGACGACGGACGGGTCGCTCGCTGTTTTTCTTTTCTTTGTCTGTCATGGTGATAGAATTCAGATAGCTTCGTTGGGATTGAGAAAACCATTTGTGAAATCGATGGCTGAGCAGGCTTGGAAGTGCAAAATATTTTGGTTTGAATCATGTCAAAATGAGTGGTTGTGAATAGTTCACCAAATGCCTCGCGTATCTCACATCTTACATTCTTAACAAGCTGATCCCCGCACTATCAATTCTCTCAACATGCATACTCTCTACATCATCTTTATGCCATGTCAGGCGGCAAGTTTGGGTCACTTTGGCCCTTTCTTTTCAGACAAAAAATTGCTAAGGGGTCAGGATAAAGGTGTGGATAGCGGACGGACGATGTAAAACGGCGGGTTTTGTTTTGCAAAATGTACGGTCGCGTATCAGGTGTGGTATATACTTACTCAAGTTGATTGGCATTGACTAGTTCGATTGAAGCAATGGTTACTGCACTCAAATTAACTAATATTCTAGCTTTAGTTATTAGTATATGGCCAAAAGATCAAGATAAAATCACTCGCTAGCTAGCTTTTCCATTGCCAGGAAAAACTGGTAGTGGATAAAGACAGTCACCACGTTTGAATTCCTCTGACGTGGATTGTTCCCAAAAAGAAGGCAACAAAATATGGAGTAGGAGTTAGACGTGTGAGCGAGAATGCTGACGTGTCATCTCAAAGAAGAAGAGATCCCAGCTGAAGGTAGATGGTTAGGTACATGCATGCATGTCTTGACCAGGTCAAGCCCAAACATTTTGTTGAGCTAGTGATACCCAACCGAAAGAGTAAAATTAGAAATATTATTCCTGAGTGTTACATTGATGGTGAGCATCTCATGCCTGAATACGTCAACATTTCTGGCATCCCAAAGCTTGAAAAAGGAATGGAGAGAGCCATCGTCGTGGCCCAAATTAGGCACTTTAACTATGCTCACGTGCTGAGTGTAACAAAACATTGGTGAGTACAATAACTGGTGCCCCCTATGATAATGAAGTTAGTTAAGTGGCATGCAATTCGGTGCAAGTGCAATGAATCTAGTTGGTTTTTGCTTCCATCCTACACTGCTGCACACGAAGGTACTACACCTTTTCCAATTTGACTTTTACTACTTTCTCTACTGCTTTTCCAATTTGACCTTTACTTTCTTTGCTACTATGACCAACTATGTAGTGAATAATTAAGAGTGCATGGAAACTTAGGACTTGAACTCACAAAAGTCACTGGCCCTTTGGATTGGACTATAAAAGATTAACTAACTGCTCTGGCCAGTATAGCTAGCAACCTTAAGGCTGCCCGTGGGAGTGTCATAGCTAGTATAATGAATGTCAAGTAAGTAATTTTGTTAGACATAAAATTAAATGAAGAGAGAGAAAGTTAAGTATCATATCATGATGTTGTATCATATCAAATGTTATGCTATTATATGTCATGCATAACAATAAATAAGGTTATCTAAAACATTATAAAATATGATATTATGCATTGCAGAGGTAATATCATAAACTATTATCATATGCGTGATACTACCCACTGCTGGCAGCCTAATTCTGCTAATATAACTAGCAAAGCACATCACCTATAAACACAAATAGGAAATCACATGATGACGGTGACATACTGGCTGCTGATAAAGCTGGAATGACCAATACAACACGGAGTAATCAATTAATGAATAATCCACTAGCTACAATGTGTGAATTAAAGCATTCATGTGTGATGTGTCTACGTAGGATGTACGTACGTGGTGCAAAACCATCTGCCAGTGGCGCCGTATTGTCATCCATATGTGACAAAGTCGCCCATGCATCTGGCTGGCTTTGGTAGTAGGTAGTTGTGCTTAGTCAGAAGATAATATCCATTGTATGTTTGTTAACATTGTCAAAATTGCATGGTGTGCGTACTAGTCAGTTTCTTGGAAACACCCTATATATGTATCCTCCTAGCTAGCTAGCGACTTGGCGTGCCCACATGTCCAACATGTGCGAATTGCATGTACTACCAAATATGTTGGATCAAAGTGTGAATTAAAGTAAATAAAATTGCCGTGGTATAGTGGCACATCATCCCTTGACCAAATCTATACTACATAGTTGGTCCAGATTAAAGTAAACTATGTAGTAGTCACTAAATTGTGGTCGACAGATTGAGCGTGGCAGATTGCTGGTCCGGCAGGGTAGAAAAATAATATATATTTTTCACGGACTGCCGGATTGATATTCTTCTGTGATCGGACATGTAAAAACAATGCATACTCGCCCCTTTTTGGTTGTGATCTGGGCTAATGTGATCCAGCACGGGCTATGTGTTTTTCTAAATGCGTGTACGAGCGGACATTTAGGGGATAGCTTTGGATGGTCGGATCCCGCATCGGTGTTCGTGGACTGGTTCCCCCACCCTCCTGGTCCGTAGACTGATACAATGTCAGGTTTGAAGGTCAGTGTTGGAGATACCTAATCTAGATGCCAACAACTTTAACCGGTTGGTCCTCCATCAACTCTTACAGCGTCCTTACCTTAATTACCATCATGCTCATGCACATCGTTAATTAACCACTTTTTTTTATGGAGAGGTAATTAACCACTTAATTTCTACTGTCTCGAGAAGGCTAACATCAATTTACCCAAGGCCAAATCATTCTAGACAACGTCGATCGGTTAACTAACTATTGCTCATGTTTGCACTATCAATATTTTGTCCCTTCACTGGTAGAAAAAGAGGCTTCCGTTCAGTCCCATTAGTCGCGAAACTGTAGGAACCGCGACTAATGAAGTCTTTAGTCGCGGTTCGGCAGACGAACCGCGACCAAAGGCCTAGGCCCAGGGCGCTCGGTGGCCAGCTGGTGCACGTGAGGGGCTTTAGCCGCGGTTGGCCAGGCCAACCGCGACTAAAGGTGCCCAAAGGCCTTTAGTCGCGGTTGGTCAGGCCAACCGCGACTAAAGCTCCTCCCCTATATATACCAGTTCAGCACACTCACTTAGCCATTTGGTGCCACTTCTCTTCACAAGCTTCACAAGGGGGTGTAGGTTTGCTTTTGGTTCCTCTTATGCACACAAGGTGTTTGATGAAATGCCCCAAGAGCGTGAAACAAACATGATATGAAGTGTTGGAGCCACACTTGAGGTTCCTCATTTATTTTTTCCTCCTCGATCGCGGTTAGCAACTTGAACCTTTCATGCATGTGTGTCATTGATAAAATATGCATGTGTGTTGTTCATTGTTTAATTTCTATTGTTTATAGCTAGTTAGTTTAACAAATGCATGATGGTTAATTATATATTTTATATTATAATAATGCAGATGAATCGGCAATGGATGTACGGTAACCGACTCTCCCGCGAGTTCACTACGGGTTTGAAAGATTTCCTCGTAGTGGCTAATGCGAACAAGCAGAAGGGTTTTGTTATCTGTCCATGTGTTGACTGTAAGAATCAGAAGGGTTACTCTTCCTCAAGAGAAGTTCACCTGCACCTGCTTCGGCACGGTTTCATGCCAAGCTATAATTGTTGGACCAAGCATGGAGAAAGAGGGGTTATAATGGAAGAAGATGAAGAAGGGGATGATTTCATCGATGAAAGCTATCTTGCTCATTTCGGTGATACTTTCATGGAGGATGCTGAAGGTGAAGGGGAAGGTGAAGGGGAAGGTGAAGGTGAAGAAGAGGCACGTGATGAGACCGTTGATGATCTTGGTCGGACCATTGCTGATGCACGGAGACGCTGCGAAACTGAAAAGGAGAGGGAGAATTTGGATCGCATGTTAGAGGATCACAGAAAGTCGTTGTACCCCGGATGCGATGATGGTCTGAAAAAGCTGGGCTGCACACTGGATTTGCTGAAATGGAAGGCACAGGCAGGTGTAGCTGACTCGGCATTTGAAAACTTGCTGAAAATGTTGAAGAATATGTTTCCAAAGAATAACGAGTTGCCCGCCAGTACGTACGAAGCAAAGAAGGTTGTCTGCCCTCTAGGTTTAGAGGTTCTGAAGATACATGCATGCATCAACGACTGCATCCTCTACCGCGGTGAATACGAGAATTTGAATGAATGCCCGGTATGCACTGCATTGCGTTATAAGATCAGAGGCGATGACCCTGGTGACGATGTTGAGGGCGAGAAACCCAGGAAGAGGGTTCCCGCCAAGGTGATGTGGTATGCTCCTATAATACCACGGTTGAAACGTCTGTTCAGGAACAAAGAGCATGCCAAGTTGTTGCGATGGCACAAAGAGGACCGTAAGTCGGACGGGGAGTTGAGACACACCGCAGATGGAACGCAATGGAGAAAGATCGACAGAGAGTTCAAAGATTTTGCAGCTGACGCAAGGAACATAAGATTTGGTCTAAGTACAGATGGCATGAATCCTTTTGGCGAGCAGAGCTCCAGCCATAGCACCTGGCCCGTGACTCTATGCATCTACAACCTTCCTCCTTGGTTGTGCATGAAGCGGAAGTTCATTATGATGCCAGTGCTCATCCAAGGTCCGAAGCAACCCGGCAACGACATCGATGTGTACCTAAGGCCATTAGTTGATGAACTTTTACAGCTGTGGGGCAGACCTGGTGTCCGTGTGTGGGATGAGCACAAAGAAGAGGAATTTGACCTACGAGCGTTGCTTTTCGTAACCATCAACGATTGGCCTGCTCTTAGTAACCTTTCGGGACTGTCAAATAAGGGATACAATGCATGCACGCACTGCTTACATGAGACTGAAAGTGTACATTTGCCAAATTGTAAGAAGAACGTGTACCTTGGGCATCGTCGATTTCTTCCGAAAATTCATCCAGTAAGAAAGAAAGGCAAGCATTACAACGGCAAGGCAGATCACCGGCCGAAGCCTGCGGAACGCACTGGTGCTGAGGTATTTGATATGGTCAAGGATTTGAAAGTCATCTTTGGAAAGGGTCCTGGCGGACAATCAGTTCCGAAGGGAGCTGACGGGCACGCAGCCATGTGGAAGAAGAAATCTATATTCTGGGAGCTAGAATATTGGAAAGTCCTAGAAGTCCGCTCTGCAATCGACGTGATGCACGTTACGAAGAATATTTGCGTGAACCTCCTAAGCTTCTTGGGCGTGTATGGGAAGACAAATGATACAAAGGAAGCACGGCAGGACCAGCAACGTTTGAAAGACCCTGATGACCGGCATCCGGAATGGTTTCAAGGTCGTGCCAGCTACGCTCTGACCAAAGAAGAGAAGGTCATCTTTTTTGAATGCCTGAGCAGTATGAAGGTCCCGTCTGGATTCTCGTCCAATATAAAGGGAATAATAAACATGGCGGAGAAAAAGTTCCAAAACCTGAAGTCTCACGACTGCCACGTGATTATGACGCAATTGCTTCCGATTGCTTTGAGGGGGCTCCTGCCGGAAAATGTTCGAGTAGCCATTGTGAAGCTATGTGCATTCCTCAATGCAATCTCTCAGAAGGTAATCAATCCAGAAGTTCTACCACGGTTACAGAACGATGTGATCCAATGTCTTGTCAGTTTCGAGTTGGTGTTCCCGCCATCCTTCTTCAATATTATGACGCACCTCTTGGTTCACCTAGTCGAAGAGATTTTCATTCTCGGTCCTGTATTTCTACACAATATGTTCCCCTTCGAGAGGTTCATGGGAGTATTAAAGAAATATGTTCGTAACCGTGCTAGGCCAGAAGGAAGCATCGCCAAGGGCTATGGAAATGAGGAGGTAATTGAGTTTTGTGTTGACTTTGTTCCTGACCTTAAGCCGATTGGTCTTCCTCGATCGCGGCACGAGGGGAGACTAAGTGGAAAAGGCACGATCGGAAGGAAATCAACGATATGTATGGACGGCCATTCTCTGACTGAAGCACACCACACTGTACTGACCAATTCCAGCTTGGTGGCTCCGTACTTTGAGAAACACAAGAATATTTTACGCTCGGACAACCCGGGGAAGCCTGAATCCTGGATTAGGAAGGCCCACATGGAGACTTTCGGCAGTTGGTTGAGAAAACATTTAATGAATGACAATGATGTTGTAGATCAGCTGTACATGTTGGCCAAGACACCATCTTCGACTATAACGACTTTCCAAGGGTACGAGATAAATGGGAATACATTTTACACGATCGCCCAAGATAAAAAGAGCACCAACCAAAACAGTGGTGTCCGCTTTGATGCAGCAACCGAGAATGGGCAAAAGGTCACATATTATGGTTACATAGAGGAGATATGGGAACTTGACTATGGACCCTCCTTTAAGGTCCCTTTGTTCCGGTGCAAATGGTTCAAGCTAACAGGAGGTGGGGTAAAGGTGGACCAGCAATACGGAATGACAATGGTGGATTTCAACAATCTTGGTTACCTTGACGAACCATTCGTCCTAGCGAAAGATGTCGCTCAGGTTTTCTATGTGAAGGACATGAGTAGCAAACCGAGGAAACGGAAAGATAAGAAAACGATCAGTACATCATGCGATGATCCAAAGCGCCACATTGTTCTTTCAGGGAAAAGAAACATCGTGGGAGTGGAGGACAAGACAGACATGTCAGAAGATTATAATATGTTTGCTGAAATTCCGCCCTTCAAAGTGAACACCGACCCAAGCATTAAGTTAAATGATGAGGATGCTCCATGGATACGGCACAATCGTAAGCAAGCAGGGACACAAGGGAAGAAATGATGTGTAATAATTTATTGTACCAAACTTTGTTGAATGGATCATGTGAATTATATTACCCGTGATGTGTTTGGTGTCCATTTTCGAATGATTCGAGATACCACTGATGATACATGAAATTTGGAGTGATTTAGTCATACTCCTGCCTAGGCGTATAATATGCATACTCGTAGTCTTCATAGCCGCCGCCGTTGTACTGGTAGTCGTCGCCTTCTAAGTTGCCGCCGTCGTCGTCGCTGCTGTCGTCGCTGTCGTACTCCTGCCTAGGCGTATAAAATTTTGAATTGAATTAGTTTTATTTTTCTGAATTTTTTGATATATTATTTGTATTTTTAACATTTTGAATTGAATTAGTTTTATTTTTCTTAATTTTTTGATATATTATTTGTATTTTTAGAATTTTGAATTGAATTAGTTTTATTTTTCTGAATTTTTTGATATAATATTTGTGTTTTTAACATATTGAATTGAATTAGTTTTATTTTTCTGAATTTTTTGATATATTATTTGTATTTTTAAGATTTTGAAAAAGAAAAAGTATTATGAAAAATACCTTTAGTCGCGGTTGGCCTGGCCAACCGCGACTAAAGATCGTTGGCAAAAACCCGCCAAAAAACCCTTTAGTCGCGGTTGGTCTGGCCAACCGCGACTAAAGGTTACCTTTAGTCGCGGGTCGCCTGCCCAACCGCGACTAAAGGGGGGGGGCTATAAATACAAGGGCCCGAACCGTCGCCTCCATTTCTCGTCTTCTCCGATTCTCTGCCGCGCCGAAGGCCTGCCGCCGTCGCCCTCGCCCTCGACGCCGCCCGCCGTCGCCCTCGCCCTCGACGCCGCCCGCCGTCGCCCGCCGCGCTATCATCGTCCTCTCGCGCGCCGGCCGCCCCGTCCGCCGTATGTTTGCACACCGCGCCCCGCCCCGGCCCACGCGCGCCGCCCCCTCTCGCCCACGTACGGCGCCGCCGGCCGCTATCACCGGCCTCCCTCGCCCACCGCGCGCGCGCCGCCTCGCTCGCCCGCCCTCAACGCCGCCGGCCGGCCTCGGTACTGCCGCGCGCGCACGGGCGCGCCTCTCTCAGACAGAGAGCGAGATCGTGGAGAGAGAGAGGGGCGCCGCGGGCCACCGGAATTTTTTTCTTTTTTTGTTCTTTTTAATTTTAACTAGTTAATTAGTTTAACAAAAACGGTAAAATAACTTAAAACTTGATAATTAACAAAAAAACCGTAAAATTTGATAATTAACAAAAAAAACGTATATAAAACTTGATAATTAACAACAAACAAAGTAAAACTTGATAATCAATATATACAACGACCCCGCGCGTCAATGTACAACGATCCCGCTTTAAAAAAATGTATACGACCCCGCGCATATACGGAGAGGGGGCGGCGAGGGGGGCGGCGATGCGCGCGGTGTTTTTTTTTTGGGATCGAGAGGGGGCGGCGAGGGTTATACATGTGTGTTGTCCTCGCCTCCCTCTCCGTGACGCCGTCGTCTGCCGCCCCGTCTCGCGCTCTACCGCGACACCCTCTCCCACCCCTTCCTCGCCCCCTCCTTTTGCCACCGCCCTTTCGCCACCGCCACCGCCACCGCCCCCCTTCTTCACTTAATTAATTTGTTTTTACTACATGTTTTCAGGACTGACATAATGGCGGACGATAGAGCTGACCCGATTATGGACAACTATGATCCGGACGGTGAAGCACATATGTTCGGCATCATAAACGGCGATATTCTATATGTGCCGACCGGACAAGAAGAAGATGATATCTCTTCTTATCTGAACCTTGACGGTGAAGATGAAGGGCGCCGTCAGCAAGATGATGCCGAACAAACGTCGATAAACGACGATCTTCAAATGGAAGTAGCAACCACCTCCGGCGCCGAGGTATATATATACATTGAGCCTCTGGTGATACAAACTAACTGATTTGAATAAATATGTGTGTACTAACGCGCGCGACTCTCTTTCTTATTTTAGCCCTCGGCCGGATCGTCGAAACAATCGAGTACGTCGTCAAAGCGTGGCGCAACCAAGACGATGAAACAAGGAGAAACATGCACCATCGAGGTTGTCGACAGTGCAACCGGCAGGCCGCTGGAGCCCCGCAAGAACGCCACCAAGTTTGTCAACCAATGCGGAGCCGTTGTTAGAGACAACGTCTCGATCACCGTCCAGGAGTGGAATAAGCCAAAGAAGGCACGAATTGCTGGTTTCACTTTTGTCGATAAGAGAACAAAAAAAGATTGCTTCAAGAAGCTTATGGAACATTTCGTTCTACCTCCGGAATACAACAAATTCGATGAGGAGGGTAACAAGATTGAGGAAAACAAGGAGAGGAGGAGGCTAGTCAAACAGTTCGCTCTTCATAAGATGGCCGACGCATTCCGGAAATTCAAGCAAAATCTAGCCCATGACTTTGTCAAGCAGAACAAGACTCCGGATTTCAAAGGACAATATGAGAAACTGAAACATGATTGGCCAGAATTTGTGAAGCAAAAGAAATCGGAGCAGTTCATTCAAATATCGAAAAAAATAAGGAAAATGCGGCTAAGAAGGAGTACAATCATATTATGGGGCCAGGAGGGTATCGCCTTTGGGAGCCTAGGTGGGAGAAGATGGAGAACGAGCTGAGGGCGCGAGGAATCCGTCCAGGTACGGAGGGATGGGACCCAAGGGCCAAAAGCTGGTGGTACGGGCATGGGGGAACGCTGAACCCGGAGACAGGGGAGTGTGTTTACCGGGGCAAAATAATTAAACCCACCCAAGCCCTTATTGACGCAATGAGGGATGCTCAAGAGGGGAAGATCAAGTTCAACAGAGAGAACGACGCGCTGACAAAAGCCCTCGGGAATCCTGAACACGGAGGACGTGTACGAGGCATGGGGCACATTCCGTGGAAAATAGGGTTCCCCCAGAACGATGACCCGTACGGTTACAGAAGCCGGAAGAGAAAGATGGATCGGGAAGCAGATGTTGTGGCGCGGTTGGCATCGGAAATGGATGTGATGAAGAAAACCGTGAGTGTACTAGTAGCCGAAAGAGATGCAGCTCGGGCGCAGCATGAAGATCATCCAGCGGATCTCGGAAGCCAGCAGCGGAGAAGCAGCGTGGCTTCCACGGAGGCCCCACCGGCTGGTGCAGATGCACCGACGATCGAAATTACTGCACCGGAGCCTCTGGTGGTCGAAATTACTGCACCGGAGCCTCCTCGCTACCCCGTGGACGATATAAAGGAGATGAAAGAATGTCATCTGTATTATCCTATCGGGAACATGTCCATGAAGGTAGCCATCGGCAGTGCTTTACCATGTTTACCTGGAGCACTCCACCACAACAACCCCATTCAAGATGGCTATGCTCGTGTCACGGTGGAGGACATAGTCCAAGGGTTTGAGGACCTGGAGATTGACATTGCTACACCTGAAGGGGAGAAAAGACTTGGAGATGTCAAGCGCCATTTCATTCTATGGCAAAAGAAGTTTATCAAGTTTCCAGGCGAGGCGCCAAGGACAACAAGTCCACCCCCCTACGGTGGTGGTGGTGGCGGTGGCGGTGGTGGTGGTGGTGGTGGTGGCGGTTCACCTACACCTCCGTCACGTCAGCCGACGCCCCCCAGTCCACAACGTCCGGCGGGTGATCAGACGCCGCCCCCCAGTCCTCGTCCGGCGGGTGATCAGACGCCGCCCCCCAATCCACCTCCGGCAAAGAAGCAGAAGCAGTCCTGGATTATTAACCCGGACCCTTATGTACCTAAGACCACAAAGGTACCGGAGCCATCACTGAAGCCTCTCCCCACAAGGCCTTGGGAACGTAGTGCCGAGGAAACTGCCGCGGCCGCGGCTGCTGATCATGAGAAATGGAAGGCGGACTGCAAGAAGAAAAGAGAGCCCGAGCCCAAGCCAGTATTTTCTGATGAGCAAAAGAAGTGGGCTAAGTCATTTTTGAGCACACCGTCCCAAGCCGCGAAGAATCTGCCTGACGACTATGCACGTGAACTTCATAGGCAGGCACTCATGTTGAAGGAGAAGAAAGAGCGGGCGGAGAACCAGGAGAACAAAGCCTTGGAGGAGGCCGAGAAAACGGAATTAGAAAGTAAAAAAAGCGGGAAACGAGTTGCCCAGCTCGGGGAACAAAGTAAACAATCGATTGCCCCGCTTATAGTGAAAGCCGCCGGTCCGGATGACCCCGATATCATAGCAGCTGCGGCAGCACATGGATTGACTGTAACGAGTGCCAGAGAACAAGCGGCCAACTTAGGTATTACTCTTCGTGAACTGTTAGGCCTTGATGAGGCGCCAGTGAAGGAGGTAGTAATTACATATGTGAAGAATGGGCCTCTCGTCGAGCCTGCGCAGGAAGAGGATCTACCTCCACAAATGAAAGGTCTGCTGAAATGGTACAAGGGTTACATAAAAAATAAAAACGCCAAAGAATATATTTATGCGGAAGTTAGATATGAGCATCACTTCAAACATTACTATGTACAAATTCATCTGAGTGAATTGTTCCAGCTTTTCAATCTGCGCGAGCTCGACAAATCTATCATCAGTTGCTACGTTCTGTAAGTGATTTATTTCTACCCCATCTCGTTCATATTGCCTGCACTATATATATGTCCTAACTATATTGTTGTGTCCGCTATTATACATGCAGAATGAAGATTAAGGAATGCAGAGTAAGGAACATCCATGATGTTGGGTTCATTGACCCACACATCGTTAATGGATATGTGTTGGAGCATCACCCCGCCGACATGGAGGCAGACCTGTGGCAGTTTCTTACAAAGCAGGAACTCAAAAGTGATATTCTATTTCCTTACCATTTTGGGTGAGTGTTTCTGTCTTGAGCACATTCTCTTTTGTTTACTCCATGCATGGTATGTGGCCGGCTAATCGATGAGTTATGCATGACGTACTGTGCATGTATCGTGTCCGCAGGTTCCACTGGATTCTGCTAGTAATTAAAGTTGACACCTCAGAATGTCTCGTCCACGACTCTCTGAATATGGATCCAAAGCTTTGGGGCGGCATGAGAAGAATGCTGCAGAAGTAATTATTTTCATTCATTTGCGCTCTATATCGATCGGCCTATTTCGTTCATTTCCTAATATCAAGTAACTAATAACTCTCTTGTTCATTTAATTTTCTTTGCCTCGTAGGGTTTGGAGACGGTTCGTAGATACAAAGGTCGGTGAATTCAAAAAAGAGCTAGAATTCAAAAGGTCAAAGGCTAAGAATGGTGGGGATATTCAGCCAGCGGGGACCAATCTATGTGGATACTATGTCTGTGAGATGATCCGGAGATACACCTCTGAGCGGGTTCCGAGTGATACCAATGCTCAGAGGAATAACCTTCGGATGATGCTTAGTCCAGAAGCTCGCTTCCGACCACTTCAAGAGGAACTAGCTGGATGGTTCAGGAGGGAAGTCCTCCATCCTAAAGGAGAACACCATTACGAGGACGTAGAACTTTATATGCATTAAATTATGTATGGAAACTTGTTCAAAATTGTATATGGTCATCCGATGATATTGAATATATATTGTATATTCCTCTTGAATTCTTTTTGGTTCTAATTTCAAATTTGTTTGAAATTGTACATTCATATGCATCTATGTAGTCCGTAGAATATGTGAAACTCCTTCAAAACTAAAATAAAGCACAAAAGAAATAAAACAATACAAATTAAACAGAAAACAGGTTTAGGGGGGGGGGCTAAAACCCTAAACCTGCGGCGGCCTTTAGTCGCGGTTGGCCAGAAGAACCGCGACTAAAGGTCCTCCGCCCCGACGGCCGCCTGGCGCCCACGTGGACGGGCCTTTAGTCGCGGTTCTTAAGCAACCGCGACTAAAGGGGGGGCCTTTAGTCGCGCCTATTTGGTCGCGGTTGCGCAACCGCGACTAATGGCAGTTGCGAACCGCGACCAAAGGCCCTTTTTCCACCAGTGCTTTTTTGTCTCCTTTCTTTTGTTTTTGTGGGAATGGCTCCTTTCCTTTCCATGCTCAACTATTGCCTATCATCCTAAGAAACATCAACCCTTCCTAGCTAGCTAGTTGGCATGACCAACAGGTACAAAATTGCATGCATATGAATACCCGAACAAATTAAGTGCATGCATGGTTGCTGGAAAAAATTGTCATGCTCTTTTTTTTACCCAGACGGGCCCCTCAAACGGCCATCAAACGTCCGGGCTGACCGGCACCCCCATATCCAGCCCAAATATGGGGCGGACATGGGGGCGCCCGGGCACGCCCTCCACGTCGGCTAGATGGCGTGGCCCCACACGGACTCGCCGGGAAACCTGACGGTCTGACGAGTGCCTTGGCCGTCGCCGTGGTGTGAACGCCGCGTGGCACCGCTCCGGCTCCCGTCCGAGGCCGTAGCCGGCTATTTAAGTCGGCAGGCACCCCAAGCCCTAGCACATCCGCCTCTTCCCTCCTCAGCCGCCACTCGAGCATGTTAGCCATGCCCCCACGCTGCCAGTACTACACGATCCAGCACCGTCTCTTCCTCCTTTAGAAGGTCTGGATCAGTAGGGAAGCGGGGCTACCTCTGGAACCGAAGAAGGATTTCAAGGAGGTGGAGGACGAAGTGTCAGCAAAGGAGGAAGAGGAGGAGGAGCAGGAGCCGGCGGAGGAGGAAGAGGAGGAGGAGGAGGAGTCGGCAGAGGAGGAAGAGGAGGAGGAGCAGGAGTCGGCGGAGGAGGCGCCGCCGCTGGATGGGGGGGCGCTAGTAGAAAAACACCAATTAGTCCCGGTTCGTAAGGGCCTTTAGTCCCGGTTCATGAACCGGGACTAATGGGTCGTTACAAATACCCCCACCCATTAGTCCCGGTTCAAACACGAACCGGGACAGATGTGCCTCCACGTGGCCGGTCCGCCGAGCCCAGTCAGGGGGGCCTTTGGTCCCGGTTGGTGGCACCAACCGGGACCAAAAGTCCATGTTTTTTTAACAAAAGTGGCTGCTTTAGGGGTTTTGGGGGTTATTTTTAGGTTGTTATTAGCTAGCTAATAGAGAGAAGTGTCCTCTCTTATATCTTCGTCCTTGGTTTATCAATGTTGCTGCTATGTTCATTTCACCCGCTGATATAACATGCTCATGCATGCTCGCATCATACATCATCATATATAATAACAAGTCCTACTAATCATGCATCATAATACAACTTCTACTCGTTATTAATAATAAGTCATACGATCATCATCCTCATAGTCATCGAACCCAACCCTACGTAATTGTTCTTAGCACATGATCATCAGTATCAGGTAGGACCTAAACACCCTTAAGGTAAAATAGCATAAAACAATATAGACCCTGACTCTCCATTATGAAGAATGGCGATCATCCTGTCTCCAATTCTTGCCCTTTGCTGCTTTTTTCTTCCAAGAAGCTCTTTACGACTGTCCATACATTTTTTCCATTCTTTAATTGTTATGTCTCCACTTCTTTGAGAAACCCGGTATGGACAGTTGAGATTCGTAGGACGACCTGGTTGTATGTTCAAAACATGAAGGCTACCATGCTTATGCATCAGATGAGGCACACAATCATTCGGGATTATCTGTTGAAAAACATAGTAATAACTTCATAGTTAGCAATGATGTACTAGTTTTAGAAGTGTGCAAAAAGATGCACGGATGTTGTAATAGTAAAAAATAATCTTACCAGGATATCTCCATGGTAGTTACCGTAGTTCAACATATGCACTAGTGGCACGTATTGACCATAATGTTGAGGAGTTTGATTGTAGATATTGTAATTCTCAAGATCAGTACAAAATGCGACCAGATGATTTTTCTCCTGATAAGTTAATTCGGAGCCTTCGGTGTAGTAGGTTCTGTCTACCATCTTCCGCACATTCTTTGAAGAATGAAAATAAGCTGTCAATGGAGATAAGTTGTCAACTATTTTGAAATAAACAATATAAATTACTTAATAACTATGTTAAGCTCACATGGGGGAAGAATTGGAGGTGTATCCACAAGGACCCAAATCGAAGGTCTCTCTTGCTCGATTGTAGGATCACCAAGATCCATGGTGACAAGCATACCCTCATCAAGACCATACATCTTGCAAAGTGCTTCCCAATTTTTGCAACCAAAATGGGTTACACTCTGAGCATTGTACAGCTTTACTTGAAAATCCACACCATGATGGGTACGTAGGATAATTTTTTTGGTTTCGAAACTTTCATGGTCTTCAAAACCCATCCTCTCCAAGACATAGCATCTTGCAAAGCATGGGATAAGCTAGTCGAATTGGAAAAGATGAAAAATATTGTCATGATTAAAGTAGTTGAATTGTCATGATTAAATTAAATAGTTGAAGTCATGAATAAATATCGTCGGTTGCGTACCGTATGAACATCGAAGGTTTCTTCGAGCTTAATGCTGAAGCGACGATCTTCGTCCAGCTCAATGAACCTGTCGCAAATACCTCGGTCGTCATGGCACCAGTCGCACTCCCTCGGGCGGTTTTCGTCGTCCGAGTACGACATTTCCGGCCTATGTTCATAATTTAAATATTAAACTAGATTATTAATCACGGGTTGACTATCGGTGATGTACGTAGCTCCTCCTTTCATTTCCGAGTGCATTATTACACCAAATTGTCTAGCACACGGGAATGAAGGAGAACTTATCCAATATGAGCATTCAATAAGCAAAACCAAATCATAAAATAAGCAAAACCAAATCACAAAATAAAGTAGTATTCAAATTAGCATGCATTCAATAATTATAAGCAAAAGTACATCATCTCTTGGTGTCCGTACATCGTCGAATATTATCACTAATATAGCATCACTAATACAACTAGAACCGTAGCGCCCGACGGGTATCGACGCGGGCGCTGGACACCCAAAGATAAGGAACCATCACAGGATCATAGCTCCAGTGAGATCCCTGAAGAACCTGCCAGGTATTGTCGAACCTGCCCTCCAATGCAACCATTTAGCGACGGACGTGCTTGTCCTCCTCGCTGACACGGTGACGTACCACCTCCGCGGTGTCCGGAAGCCTCGGCAACGTCACTGGCCCACGCGACTGCCACCAAACAAGGATCGGGTCAACAACGGGCTGCCTCCTCACCAACCTACGTCCCCGGAAGGTAGCACCTCCCAATACCAGCCCGGCGGAGCCCAGTCCCGAACATGGCCCTGATCAAGCAAAGCCTCCACCACCGAGTCGACGACGACGAGGATGCGGGATAGGCATCGCCGACGTCGATGCGGGAACTACTTCTATATATAGTTAAATAAAGTAGGTTTATTAATTAAATCAACTATCTAGTTCAACTACTAATTAAGCACTTACTATAAATAAATAAAGTACTACTTACTAAAAACAAACTACTTCTATATATAGTAAAATAAATTAGTTTATTAAATCAACTAGCTAGTTCAACAATATGAAGTACTTATTAAAAATATGAACTACATATTAATTACACAATCTAAATTACACAATATGAACTACATATCTAAATTACACCACATCTAATCTAACAAAAAAATCTACTAACCGAAAAAAAATCTAACATAATATAAACAAATTAATTACACAATCTAAATTACACAATATGAACTACATATCTAAATTACTACAAATCTAATCTAACAAAAATAAAAGAAAGTTGCTCACGGCCGGCGACGGCGACGGCGACGGCGACGGCGAGGTGCAGCAGGGCGGGCGGCGACGGCGAGGTGCAGCAGGGCGGACGGAGACGTCGGGGCGGGGCGGCGACGTACGGCGTCGGGGCGGCAGGGCGGGCGGTGACGGCAGCGGGGCGTGGCGGCGACGTACGGCGTCGGGGCGGCAGTGCGGGCGGCGACGGCAGCGGGGCAGGGCGGCGACGTACGGCGTCGGGGCGGGCGGCGACGGCGTCGGGGCGGGGCGGCGACGGCGAGATGGCGGCAGGGGACGGCGGGCGGCGACGGCGTCGGGGCGGGGCGGCGACGGCGAGATGGCGGCAGGGGACGGCGCGCGGCGTCGGGAGAGATCGAAGTCGGGGCGGGGCGGCAGTGTTACTTATATAGCAAAGGCTTTGGTCCCGGTTGGTGCCACAAACCGGGACCAATGCCCCTCTTTTGTCCCGGTTTGAGCCACCAACCGAGACCAAAGGCCTCTTTTCGGCAGCCCAAAGGGCGGAAAACGAAGACCTTTGGTCTCGGTTGGTGGCTCGAACCGGGACAAAAGAGGGGCATTGGTCCCAGTTGGTGCCACCAACCGGTACCAAAGTGGGGCATTGGTACCGGTTGTTGCCACAAGCCGGGAGCACTGGACCCGTCTAATTTTTTATTTTCTGTAGCTGTTTTTTAGTTGATTCTTTCTGCAGCTGTTTTTTTAGTCCCACCTTGCCAAGCGAGAGGCATTCGCAGCTATTTATAAGCCCTGAGTGCAGAGACGATGAAGAAGAGGCTCAATGCTCACCTGCACGTTGGTTAGCTTCAAGCCTTGAGGAATATGGTAGACTGCACAGAGCTATGTGCAGTGCAGTTGACACTATTCCGAAAGGCTTGAAGCAAATTAACGAGCATTGCGCCTCTTTTTTATTTTTAATGACTTATTACAACTCAGGAAAAAAAATATAGCAGAAAAGAAAAAAAATATATAAAAAACTACTCAGAAATAAATAGAAGCAAAAATAGTTGTGATTAACTTTACTAAAAAAATGAGCATAGATGCTTATTTTTAATGACTTATTACAATTCAGAAATAAATAGAAGAAAAAATAGTTGTGATTAACTTTTCTAAAAAATGAGCATAGATGCTTATTTTTAATGACTTATTACAACTCAGAAATAAAAAGAAAAAAATAAATATAGCAGAAAAGAAAAAAATCTATATAAAAAACTACTCAGAAATAAATAGAAGCAAAAATAGTTGTGATTAACTTTACTAAAAAAATGAGCATAGATGCTTATTTTTAATGACTTATTACAATTCAGAAATAAATAGAAGAAAAAATAGTTGTGATTAACTTTACTAAAAAATGAGCATAGATGCTTATTTTTAATGACTTATTACAACTTAGAAATAAAAAGAAAAAAATAAATATAGCAGGAAAGAAAAAAAACTATATAAAAACTACTCAGAAATGAGCATAGATGCGCTTATAGAGAAAATTTAACCTAAATTCATAATAAATTTCTACTAACTTCAGAGAAATTCGGTATGAATTTAGGTTAAATTCCCTGTATAAGGGCATCTATTTTCATTTTGAGAGGAGCTCAACAAGGAAGAGAGGGAGGGACTTATAAACCGGTCTGATTCCCCTTTGGTTGGCGAGGTGGGACTAAACTGTGACCGTAACGAGGAGCAACCCTTTAGTCCCGGTTGGTGGCATGAACCGGGACTAAAGGGCAGCCTTTGGTCCCGGTTCATGCCACCAACCGGGACCAATGGTGATGGGCTAGGAGCGAGGACCATTCGTCCCGGTTCGTCCCTCCAACTGAGACCAAAAGGTCCAGATGAACCGGGACCAATGGCCCACGTGGCCCGGCCGGCCCCCGGGGCTGACGAACCGGGTCCAATGCCCCCATTGGTCCCGGTTCTGGTTTGAACCGGGACTAATGGGCTGGACCGACCTGGACCATTGACCCCTTTTCTACTAGTGGGGGGAGGAGGCGCCGACGATAGAGGAGGATGTGGGCGTGTGGCCGGAGCAGCACGCCATCCTGAATTCCATCTACTCTGAGTCAGCTGCGGAGGCCAGGCGTCGCTGTCGGCAACCGATGGAGGCGGCCCAGGCTCCGGCGCTGGCGGCTCCGGCTCCGGCTCTGGCGCAGGCGACTCCAAACATCTCCGACAACGACGAAATTTGAGTAGTATAGAGTGTAGTACGCAGCTGTATATTCTGCATGCTTTTGCATGGATTTAGGGGATGAATATGAGAAATTTGTATTGGAGAAGGAAATATGAGGCGTGCCCAGTCAGTGTCCGCGGACGCGCCTGGTCGTGTCCGCAGGCGTTTGAGAGGTTGGATTTTTTTCGAAAAAGGTTAGATTTGGCAAGTCTGATTGTAGATGCTCTATGTCCATGAAAGTAACCCGCTTTTCTGTGCATACATGGTGGTATGACATATATGTTCTCCATCGCCCCTTGACCAAAAATTCCCCCTCCTTTTTTCTTTGAGAGGTCTGAAACTAAAGATGCAGTCAGCCAATTTTTTTTTTTTTGCGATGAGCCAACTTGTTGAAACAATCTATACCAGGTTCGGAAAAAAAAAACAGTCTATACCACCTACTCACGCATTTGCATGCAGATCGATGTAGATAGATGCATGACGAGAAGAGAATAGTGCGTGAGACAAGGAGAGGGAATATTCTTAAGGTGGCAGATTTGCATGAAGCTGCTGCAGCAATAGTCCACGTGCTGTTTGATGTCGCCTACTAAATTAGCTGAACAGTGACCTTTTGGTCGGAAATGCAATTTGGTGCCCGAGCTGAGATGCTCTCGATATCTATGCCACGAGTCAGCCTCGGGATTAGGAATGGTGCACGTATTTACTCCCGTATATGGATGTATTAGTCATTTTTTTAGGAAGGACAGCCCACACATGGCCGGATGGCCCATGTTCATTTATTCGCTACCTACTGGGGTGTTCTCATAATTTTCTGCGCGTGCTCCCATGCCGGCCGTCGGCGCTGCTGCCATGGACGCTCACGACGAGTGGAGGCGCACCAGCTCTAGCAGTTTGACCTGACGCAAGAAGCCTGCTAAGTGTGCTCATGCTGGTAGTCGCTGTCGCCGCCATGGGCGTGAAGGCACCACCTCGTGTTCAGGCGCCTGCTCCTCCGGCTGGACGTCGGCGGTGGCGGCGAAGACACTACCATTGCTGCAAGCGATGCGCTCGCACGGCAAGTTGCCCTCGATAGCCTGCCGTTTGGCGACTTGTAGACGGCTACCCAAGTTCCATGTAGGCTCCCTCGTACGGTGCGCAGCCGTCTTTGCCGCGTCCATCGTGGACGCGGCTGTCCTGCACGCTCACGACAGAGCAGACGGAGAAGATGAGCATGTTAGAAATTTTTGGAGCCAGAGTTGCACCTCCCAACAAATAGTATCAGCCCTGATTTGGAACAGCACAAGGCACGACAAAGCTAGCCGCTGCCAGTCTCTTAAGTAGGTGCCTCCGTCACCGGCTCGTCGGTGAAGCCGTGTTGCTCAGACGTAGGCATGTAACACTACAGATATGTGAGAAAAGGAAACATGATGGAGGAAGAGGAATTGAATCCATAGTGCTCCTGTCCAACGCGCTAGTGCATCTCAGCACGTTATATTATCGTGAATGTAATTAAATTCATCAGGACAATGGATAATGGATTCAATCTTTCGTCCAGCTCGTGTTTGTTGCCGCAGCCTGCAGGCCTGCACATGAGAAGGATGGATTGACGCTTTGATCTGGCACCGGAGCAGAGGGAGAGGTCAGCTTCGGAGGCAGCAGCCGGCTGGCCATTATTACGGAGAGAGAGAGACGTCAAGGGAGGACGCTGAGTGCCTGACAGTTGGCTTCCTGTACGTGGTACATGTCAGTACATTATGTATTCTTTTGGGTATAGGCTGTGGTATTTCCTCAAAAACTGAATTTGGCTCACATCACGATGCTTTATTGAATGGTATAGATAGTAGGAGCAGCTGGGCTCGGGAGCCAAAACGCTGCTCTCCCTTTTGGTTTCTTTTCTTCTAGCAGCATCATAAGTTGAGGAAGCGAGGGGCGATGAACCCAGCCTGCCTGCCTTCTTGGAACCTTCCTCCTCCATGTCACTCACTCTTGTTCTCTCTCGGAAACTTCTATTTGTGGAGAATGGATTTTTGAGCGGAACCGATTTCTACCGGGTATCTCGCCACCGTCGGATGGTGTTGGGATTCGGACATACAAATACCGTAGTCAAACCCACTGTTGTGCTCATGTGTGTATGCGTACACAACGATACCATATGGGCGCGAGTTTGTATGAGTACATGACGCCCGTGCGGCCCACACATTCAATTCGGTAAGAGGAAACCCCAAGCAAAACAGACCGAGCTCGCCATTTTCTGGTTAATGTTGTCTTCGTAAGCATAAATTCCTCTGCTGGTTAATGTTGAATAACAGAGTTAATACTTGTGATCACCTTACGAGGGAAAATATTTAGCCGGACAGTACTATCTGCAATCTTTGACATGACTGGAACATGAAGACATGATGCATCTTTTCTTTATATTATTCTTTCAGCCAAAGTTTATGGTGGGGTATAGGGATGGAACCGAATATTGATGCCTACATATTCGATATGATCATGCGCATGCCAAACTCAGATACATATATGATTTTCTTATGGAGATAATGATCATTGGATGTTGGAGTATTTGGACTCAGAGATATGGACTAGTTTTTTATCAGATTCCATGCTCAATTGAGGGATCCATACAAGTGTTTAAGGGTAACTTTAAACTTATATGCATAGGGCTAAGCCTAGCCTCGAGGAAGGTGCTTTCATGGTTAGATAATGTATGAATAATCCCTAGTTTCTCTTTTACCTATCCCATGTAACCCATCATTGTACATCATCACCATTGATTATAAATGAAAATGACACACAGTAGGGGGCCTTCCCTAGCGATTTTGGGTTAAAAAACCACACAGGACAAGTGGACGATTACACTGAACTACATATATCGTCTACATATGTAGTCAAATTAAGAGCAGATTCCATCCTAAGATCCATTGGCGTGATGCCAATATGTCACGTTTGCTAGGTGTGCTGAATTGGCCTTGTTATCGGTCTCAGAGACTTTGCGTGCAACTTGACACAAAAAGAGCCATCTAGACAGACTTCATGCTTACCTAACACGTATCTAAATTTCTTTGTTTTCTTCACGATGTGACCCACGGCCAAGTTCCAATTAGCGCACGCACGTCAAGTTGCAGATAGAATATACTCCTATGATATAGTGTTCTAAATGATGGAAACAAGACGAAGATGAACAGACGAAACAACGTATTATGCACCTGCGAAATTTATGTATGAAGGAAACCGGGTAAGTAATAGTGTTGCAGGGCGCGGTGCAACGCACGCACCGCCTAACGTCAATATGATACTACATGTGGCGGTACGTATTATACTTGAAAATTCCATATGCATGGTGACAAACGAACAGCTCACTAGTGCGCAGAACCGGCTTCTAGTGCCTGTTCGTAACGGCCTTTAGTGCCGGTTTGTCAACCGGCACTAAAGAGTGGGGACTAAAGGCTCCCCCTCCCCCTTATCAACCGGTACTAAATGTTTGTGGGGGTTTTGGCTTTATTTTTCATTCAATTATTTTGTTTGCTGGTATTTCACGATAGTACAAATTGTACACGTTATGCATATATATAAATAGATTTTCTCGTACGTAGAACCGCATATATATATATATATATATATATATATATATATATATATATATATATATATATATATATATATATTATCATCGAATGTCTCACAACCAACACCATTAATTATTCACACATACACATGTATATACATATACAATTTCTCCTACATATGTTGCCTTGGTGCCTCCGGAGCACGATGACAAGTGGTTCATGGGGGCGGTAGCGGATAATAGTATTTTCCTTTGCGATCTATGACTTGGTCGAGCAAAAATCCGGCTATTTCTTCTTGAAGTGATAGTATGCGGTCCGATGGTAGGAGCTTATTCTGCACCTCTCTAAACTGTTAAGAAGGAGATCAATATGCATGTGTGTTAGTTGTGTGACTAGATATCGATAATGGTGTGAATAGTGTTCTGACAAACGTACCCAGTCCTGTCTATCAGATCTGCTCCTTTCGCATGTCATCATGCGAATGTTCTCGCAAACGTAGAATGCATACAGATTATTCCCCGGCGCCTGCTTCAGGGCCTTTACGAGAATGGAATTGAATCAGATAATGATTAATCAAGCATGATAATTAATTAATGATATTGAAACAAGAATTAAAGAGATGGTAGCTAGCTACCACTACTTAATTACTTACCTTTGGTCGATGCCAAAACAACTTTTTTGCCCACTTGTCTGGAGTCACCTTGATGAACTTTGCCCATGCCCTGCCCGTCGGCAAAGAAAATTAATAAAGGGGTTATTAAATAGTTCATATCAGGAAATGACGAACTAATAATAGGCTGAGATATAGTTAATAATGATTGAAATTACCTGTTGACTATCCCCTTCACGATGGTGAAGTCTTTATCTGCTTTATATAGTGAGTCCAGTAATTCAACTTTTCCTTCCTCAACTTTAATATTTAACAAGACCTAGTGCCAACTACATGCGCACATGTTTATATGTCTTAATTAAGCGGGCATGTGCATAAAATTAATCAACTACCGTAAACTGTATACACTTAATTATTAACATCTAGCTAGCTAGTAAGCAAAAACAGAATTTGTAGTACAAGACAGTATGACTCACTGAAAGTTGTAAGGAAGTAGTATATCTTCATTGGTATTGAGGCGCTTCAAGAACTTTAGCATGCTTTCCTCTACACCTGCTTGATAAAATGAAATCTGCCATATGTCCTCATTAATGGTATTTGGGTCCATGAACCCAATGCCATAGCATTCAGATTTTTTCATTTCATACATCTTCATCCTGCATATAGTACCACAGAAAAGAATATAGTGAGGATAATTACATGTAATGATTGATCAAAATTATCACTACATAACTAGCTTGAGACTTAAATTACAGAAAGAAATCACTTACAGACAATAGCAACTGACGATAGACTTGTCGAGTGCGTCTTGATTGTATAACAGAAATAGTTCTGGATACTCAATGGACAGAGCTTTCTCATGGTAATAATGCTCATGCTTGACATTCACCATGATGGACTCTCGATTGGAATTCTTGGTAATGTTCATGTACCATTGATGCAATTCATTACATTCTCGTTGGGAGGTCCTTGAACTTGTCTGGATGGACCAAAGGTTGGCCCCGGACATATTTCCATTTTATTTCCGATTCTCAAAGCGGAGACATGGGCTCGATTTCGAGGAGTTGTCCAATAGAGATATTGAGCATTTCAGCCTGCATTATATGCTCCTCCGTTATTACCACATCGCCCTGCTGGGGAACGGTAACGGTTTGCCCACAATAATATTTGGCGCGTATACTCCTCTCATGTGTTGTTGGCACAACAAGTGGGGGGATCGCTTGCGCCGCCTGTTCTCCCAACTGGGGAACGGTTTTTCTGCATTTTTTGCCAGCTGCTTGTTGGCTCGAGCTCGAGCTCGCTTCCTTCTTTACTCGTTCTCGATGTAGTTTCCTGATTTGGCGCTCATAGTCCGAGTCAACAGGCTTGGGAGCTGGTTCTCTAGCCATATGAATGAAGTGGTCAATTACTTTCTCAGGCACTTTCTCCTTTGGCGGCGGTGCCGGTTTCGGTCCAAAATGGACGTCCACTTGGGCATGCACTATGGCTGCGTTTTGCTCCTTAGTCATGTCGTAAGGCCTCTGAGGAAGAGGAGCAAGGCTTGGACCATATTTATATCGCTTGTCTCCTCCTGTACTTCTTGAACTACCTCGACTCGTACTGCTACGCACCATAGCTGCGACATGTCTCTTCTGCGATTGCTGAGACGGTGGAGACGGCTGACGTGACTGAGTTGGACCAGGAGAAGTGGCCTGACGATGTGCCGGACTTGAAGCAGGAGGTGTGGCCTGACACGGTGCCGGACTTGAAACCGAAGAAGTGGCATGACGCTGTGCCGGACTTGAAACCGAAGGAGTCAGCTCACGCGTTCGGGGACTTGGAGGAGGTGGCGGACTTCGAGGAGGAGTCGGCTCACGCGTTCGTGGACTTGGAGGCTCCCACGGCCAAGTTCCAATTAGCGCACACACGTCAAGTTGCAAATAGAACATACTCCTATGAGGACATGGTCTAAATGATGGAAACAAGAGGAAGAAGAAGGGATAAACTGACGAAACAACGTATTATGCACCTGCGAAATATATGTATGGAAGCAAGCCGGGTAAGTAATAGTGTTGCACGCACCGCCTAACGTCAATATGATACTAAAGCACATGTGGTGGCCCGTATTATGCTTGGAAATTCCATATGCATGGTAACAAACAAACAACTGATAATAATAATGGATATTATATGTGCAATGCACCGCCTAACGTCAAGAGGAACGGATGTGAAGACCAGGTGCATTGCATTGGACCTACGCATTTACTCACGTGCACCTGCATGCAGTAGGATGACGACTGTCGCTACTTTCACTTGTCAATAATCCAGTAAGCTGAGCCAGCTATAATAATTCTATTAATATTAGTAGTATCAGTTTTTCTCATGATCTGTCACACATGCTAATGTGCTCTTCTGCCTCCAAGCTCAAATGCATGCACCCGGATGACCAGAAAAATCCGAAATATTTGCACACAATCAATGAAAATTCTGATATATTTTTTTAGCGACAAACATCGCAATTCTTCTTTCGCGTAAAACATGTAGAAACTCACAGTCACCACTAGTGCCAGCAAATTCCTGAATTTGTCGAGTCTTTTCTTTAGCATTCATGAATTCGTGGAGTTGTGTTTTTATTGCCGTAATTGGCTTGCATTTGCGTCTCAATTGTTAGAACACTATCCCAAGCTACAAATTATTGTCATCCCAAAAAATTACTCCCTCCATCCCATGAAGTTATATTTTTATTGCCGTAATTTAACGCTCTTATATTACGGGATGGAGAGAGTAGCAACTAGTCACGGTATCTAGAAACAGTTAGGGAAGGACACCAAGTTCTCAATAATTCCAACTCTGCCCTCCCGTGCTTCTTTCTCAGCTACTCCACATTTTTTCCTGTGCATTTCGGGCTTATGAAGGACCTTATCGTCAGCTTAACCAACTCCCTCAAGGGAAATACACTTGTGTTCCTGGGTGTATATGTACCCTATATGGAGATTTATTTTTAATATTTTAATAAAAAGTCAAATTAGATAACAAATATTTTGACAAAAAACTTGACTAACTTTTGCACTAGTATAAAAAAATTCACAAAAAAACAAAAGTTTTTTTTTGCGAAAAAACAAGAAAAATTGACTTCACAGCAAAAAGACAAAAATTATTTGCTATTATAGGTCACTATACAAACTATATTTAGCCCAAATTTTGTCTTTTTTGAAAAGATGTCAAAGGGAGATTTTTTTCTCTTTTTGTGGATTTTTTCTCACGAGCACATAAAACGTCATGTTTATTTCAAAAATATTTTCAGGAATTTTTGACTTCTTGTTGAATTACTGATTTTTTTTTCATATAGGGTGCATATGTCCCATATTATAGACCACAAATCTTCCTCCACTCCCTCAACCAGTATAAAAACCATGGAGGCCGTTGCAACTCGACATCTCATCTCTGGGAAGAAAAGAAAACTCCATGTCTGATCTCAGCAGCACGAACTTTTCTACTTCCCCGTCATGTTCGTCTACGCCGCCTCGGCTCACCACAGGCGTCGTGAACTTTATATCCCGCCGTCCCATGACCACACAGCATAACCACCGGCAAGCAGCAGCGACCAGCAGCAGCTCCTCCACCGGCTCCGCCGACTCCGCGCCCTGGCACCAGCGCGCCGTGGCCACGCCACCACCTCTGCTCCCGTTTGACACCAACGACGCCGACGAGATGCTCCTGCTGGACATGCTCTCCCAGCACGCCGCGGCCGCCCAGGTGAAGCAGGAGGCCAAAGAGGAGGAAAACGCGGAGTGCGGAAGCGACCGTGGGGCAAGTTCGCGGACGAGATCCGTGACTTGACGCGAAACGCCGTGTGGGTCTGGCTGGGCACCTTCGACAGCCCAGAAGCCGCGGCGCTAGCGTACGACCAAGTTGCGTTCGCCATCCGCGGCGGCGCCGCCGTGCTCAACTTCTCCGCCGACCAGGTCCGGCTCTCTCTCGAGGGCGTCGCTGACGACGTGTGCGGGCGCGCCCATGGCGTGTCCCCAGTGCTCGCGCTCAAGCGGCGGCTCTGCATGCGGAGCCGGAAGGCCGTGGCGGCGGGCAGGGTGGCCAAGGCCGCCACCCGGGGGGCACGGCCTGACTGTGTGATGGAGCTTGAGGACCTCGGCTCGGAGTACCTCGAGCAGCTGCTGGGCGCCTCCGAGGACACCAACTCCATGGGTTCATGGTGCTGGAGCCAGCACTCCATCTGAACATCTTGTTTTCTTCTTACCCTTCAAGAAATCGAGGCTCGAGAGTTTCCAATGCAATACCAGTGAGTCCAATGCGTGCGTGATGTGTACAACTTTTCAAGTGCCAAACGATCGTGAATCTGGTTTTGAATTCAAAATTAGTATGTAGCCATCCAGATGGTCAGAAAGACTCCTGGCATGACATGACATGGGCGCCAAGTTTGAATCTCTTTTGTGCCGTGGGTTGCCCTTTGTTTTCCTTTTTTTACAAGAAGAAAAGAAAGTGGACCGTGGAGCGTTAGTGCGTGGGTGCTGACGTGGCAAAAGCAGAAAAACATGTCCTGATTGAGCAGGTCACGAGTGCAAAGTCCAAACATGGCAAGGCATGCAACTTGGTGTTGGCAACTACTCCCTCCGTTTCTAAATATTTGTCTTTCTAGAGATTTCAACAAGTGACTACATACGGAGCAAAATGAATGAATCTACACTCTAAAATGTGTCTATGTACATCCGTATGTGGTAGTCCATTTGAAATCCTAGAAAGACAAATATTTAGGAACGGAGGGAGTATATACTCCACGAGAAGATTAACATAAACAATATTATTGTTGGTCTCGCCAATGATCCAATCGAAGAAATCGAATCGACCAAAACCGAAGTCACAGCATTGATTGAAGAGTACTCGGGGTGGGCACGGCCGCGAGCACCCAGAAGCAAAAAAGACAACTTTTGAATTTGTAAACATTATTTTATGTGTGTGAACTTTAAAAGACATGCTAATTTTAATCTGAACAATTATAGGAAAATTTTGGAGAAATTTGCATAATTTGGGCAGCGTCAGCAGGAAGAGGTGTTGTACAAGCAGGAACAAGCCTAGCAGGCTCATGATCATCTAATTCATAATTCACAGTCCACACTGGATGCTCACGGACAGAAGGTTTCATGACGTGATACAGAAGGCTTGTATGCTAACTGAGCTAAGAGTGAAGCAGGCCAACATTTTCGCGGCGCTAGACAAGCTCTACATCCTCCACAACGTCATCCTTAGTGATTCCCTCTTTATCAATGCCTTCTTCTTCTACAACTACATCGGTTCCTCATCTACATGCTCATGAGCACCAAGGAGACGTTCGCATAAAAGGCTACCTTTACTTCAGTAAGATCATTATTTTACTTCAGACTTGTACTAGTTTATGCAACCCATTTCATCTATATTAGTGCATCTTGTTCGATTTTCTAATGTCTGTTTCGGCACGTTTGTGCTTACACTCCTGCTAGAGATCGGTCTGATCAAAATTCAGCCGGCAACTTCGGTTTGATCAAGATTGCGGCTGGCAACTTGGACAACCAATTGTGGGTCCTGTCCAAGGTGTTCTTACTCAGATCGTTGTTCCTAGCTGTCGCCGGTGTTCAGATAATGCATTCCATACTCACATTCAGATGAGTAAGAAACCGTGAATTCCCATATTGCACACCTACCTTTTCTAAGTTGATTTACTCGTTCAAATCTTCTAGGGACTACGAAGTTCTGAACCATGGGCTACTCTAGAAACTAGTGGGGAAGGTCGGGACATTTGAGAAGAACGCATGCCACATGATGCTCTCGTATGGCTCGGAAAGCGATGAGAGCTTGGTAAGCTACCCTCAGGTCGTCTCCAATGAGTCGATGGATGAGGCAGACACCAAAGCCTATCATGACTATCCCATGTCGGAGCAGACTCGCCAGGGGATGGAGAAGCCATGACACGCTTGGACGCGGGATGGAGAAGCTCAAGGAAGATGTTGTGGGCATTCGTCAGGAGATTGGAGTTGTTGCTGATGATGTCTACCAAGATGCTAGATTTGCGGTGCACTTCGGATGAGATTGGAAGTGTGGCAGGTAAATCGCTAGAGAATCAGATATAACTCTTAGATGGGCAGAATAAGTCCATAATTGGATTAATAAGTCCATAGTTGGGTTGACTAGCCTCCACACCTTTCAATCAAAGGCTCTCGCGGAAAGAAGGTAATGCATTTTTTGTGCCAAACATATTGAATTTGCAAACATTTTTTTATGTGTGTGGACTTAAAACACATGCTGATTTTTATCTGAACAATTGCATGGAAACTCTGGAGAAATTTGCACAGTTTGGGCAGCATCAGCAAGAAGAGTGTCGTTCAAGCATGAAGGGAACCGGTAGGCTCATGATCATCTAATTCATAATTCACACACTATACTGGATGCTCAGGAAAATAAGGCTTTATGAGGTGATACAAAAGGCTTGTATGCTAACTGAACTTATCTTGGGGCTGCAGGAAGAGTTTAGAGCGAAGCATGCCAACGTTTTCGTGGCATTGGACAAGCTCTACATCCTCCGCAACGCCATTCCTGGCAAGTCCCGTTTCATCAAGGTCTTCTTCTAATGTTGCATCGTGTTCCTCATCTACATGCTCACCAGTGCCAAGAAGACGTTGCGCATCATAGACTATCTTTACTTCGTTAAGATCATTATTTTTCTTCAGACTTGTACTAGCTTCTGCAACCCAGTGCATCTATATCACTGCATCTTGTTTGATTTTCTAATGTCTGTTTCGACATGTTTGTGCATCAGACTCATACTAGGTCTTTCAAGATTGCAGCTGGCAACTTCGGTCTCATCAAGATTGCAGTCGGCACCTTGAACAACCAATTCTAGGTCATGTCTACAGTGTTCTTAGTTGGACCGTTGTTCCTGGTTGTTTCCACTATTCAGATAATGCATTTCATGCTCATATTCACGTGAGTAAGAAAATACAAATTCCCAGATTGCACACCTACGTTTTGTAAGATGATTAGCTTGCTAGAATGTTCCAGGGAACGAAGTTCTAAACTGATGGTCTACTCTAGACACGAATGGAGAAGGCTGGGACACTAGAGAAGACCGCATGCCACATGAGGCTCTCCTATAGCTCAGAAAGTGATGTGAGCCTGATGAGCTACCCTTAGGCCCTCTTCAACGTGTTGATGGATGAGGCGGGCAGCAAAGCCAATCTTGAATATCCACTGCTGGAGCAGACTCACTAGGGGATAGAGAAACCATGCCACGGATGAAGACAGAATGGAGAAGCTCAAGTAGGAAGCCATGGGCTTTAATAAAGAGATTGGAGCTGTCAGCAACTTGATGTTTGCCAAGATGCTAGAACTGTGGGGCAGTGCGGATGAGATTGAAAGTGCGTCGTGCAAATCACTAGACAGTGAGATGTAGCTCTTGGATGGGCAGAATAAGGCCATAGTTGGATTGACTATCCTCCACACCTTTCAATAAAAGGCTCTCGAGGAAAGTAGGTAATGCATTTTGTTATGCCAAACATACTGAATTTGCAAACATTTTTATGTATGCAGACTTAAAAGAGATGATGATTTTAATCCAAACAATTGTAGGGAAACTCTGGAGAAATTTGCACAGTTTTGGCAGCGTGAGCAGGAAGAGTTGATGTCCAAGCAGGAACAAATCCGGCAGGTTCATGATCATCTAATCTGGAAGTCACTCTCCTTAATGGATGCTCAGATACAGAAGGATCCATGATGTGATACAGAAGACTTTTCTACTAACTGAACTTATTTCGGGGCTATAGGAAGAGTTTAGCGTGAAGCAAGCCAACATCTTCGTGGCACTAGAGAAGCTCTACCCACAACTCCATTCTCGGCGAGTCCCGCTTTTCAGGGCCTTCTTCTACTGTTAGATGGTGTTCCTCATCTACATGTGCTCAACAGCGCTAAGCAGACATCGCATCAGAGGCTACTTTTACTTCAATAAGATTATCATTTTTTTCAAACTTGTACTAGTTTCTTCAAACTAGTGCATTTATATCACCTCATCTTGTTCAATTTTCTAATGTCTGTTCGCAGGTTTGTGCTTCACACTCCTGCTAGAGATCAGTCTGAACAAGATTGGAGCCAACAATTGGTCTGTTCAAGAGTTGCAGCTGGCAACTATGGTCTAATCAAGATTGCAGCCACAACTTGAAGAACCAATTGTGGGTCATGTCCAAGGTATCCTTACTCAGATTGTTGTTCCTGGTTGTCGCCACTATTCAGATAATGCATTCCATACTCACATTTAGGTGAGTAAGAAATCACAAATTCCCAGATTACACACCTACATTTAGTAAGTTGATTAACTGTTAAAATCTTCTAGGGACTACGAAGTTCTGAACCATGGGCTACTACAGACACTATTGGAGCAGATTAGGACACTAGAGAAGAACACATGCCACATGATGCTCTCGTATCACTCGGAAAGCGACGAGAGCCTGATGAACTACCCTCAGGTCATCTTCGACGAGTTGATGCATGAGGCAAATAGCAAAGCCGATCCTGACTATCCTTTGTTGGAGCTAACTCGCCAGGGGATGGAGAAGCCATGACACGCTTGGAGACGGGATGGAGAATCTCAAGGAGGAAGCCGTGGGCATTCATAAGGAGATTGGATTTGTCGACGACTTGATGTCTGCAAAGATGCTGGATCTGCGAGGCACTTCAGATGAGATTTAAAGTGTGGCGGGCAAATTGCTGGAGAATCAGATGCAGCTCTTGGATGGGCAGAATAAGGCCATAGTTGAATTGACTAACCTCCACACCTTTCACTCAAAGGCTCTCGAGGAAAGCCGGTAATGCATTTTATTGTGCCAAACATACTAAATTTGCAAACATTTTTTATGTGTGTGGACTTAAAAGTATTTTAATCTGAACAATTATAGGGAAACTCTAGAGAATTTGCACAGTTTGTGCAGCGTCAGCAGGACGAGTTGTTGTCCAAGCAGGAACGGATCCGGCAGGCCCATGATTATCTAATTCAAAATTCAAGATCAATACTAGATCCTCAAGTACATAAGGATTCATGATATGATATAGAAAGATTGTATGTTAATTGAACTTATTCCGGAGCTGAAGGAAGAGTTTAGAGCGAAGCAGGCCAACATCTTCGCGGCGCTGGACAAGCTCTACATCCTCTAGAACGCCATTTTTGTGAGTACTGCTTCATCAAGGCCTTCTTCTTCTACTATTGCATCATGTTTCTCATCTTCATGTTGATCAGCGCCAAGCAGACATTCCTCATCAAAGGCTACCTTTACTTAGGTAATATCATTATTTTTCTTCCCACTTTGCTAGTTTTTGCAACTCAATGCATCTATATCACTAGAACTTGTTCGATTTTCTAATGTATGTTTCAACAGTTTTATGTGCAACACTCCTGCTAGGGATCGGTCTGATCAAGATTGCAACCGGCAACTTAGGTCTGATCAAGATTGCAGCTACCAACTTCGGTGTAATCAAGATTGCTTGGACAACCAATTGTGGGTCTTGTCTAAGGTGTTCTTACTTAGACTGTCGTTCCTAGTTATCGCCACTATTCAGATAATGCATTCCATAGTCACATTCAGGTGAGTAACAAACTACGAATTGCTAGATTGCACTCCTAACTTCTGTAAGTTGATTAACTTTTTAAAATCTTCTTGGAACTATGAAGTTCTAGACCATGGGCTACTCCAAACAATAGTGGAGAAGGTCGGGACACTGGAGAAGAATGCAGGCCACATGATGCTCTTGTATGGCTCAAAAAGCAACGAGAGCCTGATGAGCTACCCTCAGGTCATCTTTGACATGTTGATGGATGAGGCGGACAACAAAGCCGATCATGACTATCCCCTGCCAGAGCAGACTCACCAGGGGATGGAGAAGTCGTAAAACGCTTGGAGACGGGGTGGAGAAGCTCAAGGAGGAAGTTATGGGGATTCATAAGGAGATTGGAGCTGTTGGCGACTTGATGTCTGCTAAGATGTTTGATCTGCGGGGCACTGCAGATGAGATTGGAAGTGTGGAGGGCAAATCACGAAGAATCAACTACAGCTCTTGAATGGGCAGAATAAGGCCATAGTTGTTGACTAGCCTCCACAGCTTCTAGTCAAAAGCACACAAGGAAAGCATGTAATGCATTTTGTTTTGATAAACATACTGAATTTGCAAAGTTTTTGTTATGTCTATGGACTTAAAAAAGATATTGATTTTAATCTAAACAATTGCAAGGAAACTCTAGAGAAATTTCACAGATTGGGCAGAGTCAGCGGGAAGAGTTGTTGTCCAAGCAGGAATAGACCCGGCAGGCTCATGATTATCTAATTCAGAATTCACACTCCATATTGGATGCTCAGGTACAGAAGGCTTGTACTCTAACTGAACTTATTTCGGGGCTCCAAGAAGAGTTAGAGCGAAGCAGGCCTACATCTTCGCGGCGCCGGACAAGCTCTACATCCTCCACAACGCCATCCTCAGTGAGTCTCCCTTCATCAAGGCCTTCTTCTTCTACTGCTACATCGTGTTCCTAATCTACATGCTCACGAGCGCCAAGAAGCTGTTCCGCATCACAGGCTACCTTTACTTCCGTAAGATCATTATTTTTGTCCAGATTTGTACTAGTTTCTGCAACCTAATGCATCTATATCACTGCATCTTGCTCAAATTTGTAGTGCCTGTTTCGAGACGTTTGTGCGTCACACTCCTACTAGAGATCAGTCTGATTACAATTGCAGCAGGAAAATTTGATCTGATCAAGAATGCAGCCAAAAACTTGGACAATCAATTTGTTGGTCATTCCCAAGGTGTTCTTACTGAGATCGGTGTTCCTGGTTGTTGCCACTATCCAGATAAGTTTACTCACATTAAGGTGAGTAATAAACCATGAATTAGGTTGCACACCTACCTTTTGTAATCTGATTAACTTGTTAAATTCTTCCAGGGACCTTGAAGTTATGAACCATGGGCTACTTTAGACACTAGCGGAGAAGGTCGGGACACTTGAGAAGAACGCAAACCACATGATGCCCTCATATTTCTCGAAAAGTAATGAGAGCATGATGAGCTACCCTCAGGTCATCTTCGACGACCTGGTGGATGAGGCAGATAGCAAAGCCGATCCTGACCATCCCTTGCCAGAGAAGACTCACCAAGAGATGGAAAAGTTGTGACACGCTTAGAGACAGGATGGAGAAGCTCAAGGAGGAAGCTGTGGGCATTTATAAAGAGATTGGAGCTATTGGCGGCTTGATGTGTGCCAAGATGTTGGATCTGCGGGGCACTGAAAATGAGATTGGAAGTGTGGTAGGCAAATCGTTGGAGAATCAGATGCAGCTTGTGGATGGGCAGAATAAGGCCATAGTTGGATTGACTAGCATCCACGCCTTTTAGTCAAAGGCTCTCGAGGAAAGCAGGTAATGAATTTTGTTGTGCCAAACACTAGATTTGCAAACATTTTTTTATGCGTGGACTTAAAAGAGATGTTGATTTTAATCTGAACAATTGCAGGGAATTCAGAGAAATTTGCACAGCTTGGGCAGCGTCAGCAGAAAGAGTTATTGTCCAAGCAGGAACAAATCTGGCAGGCTCATGATCATCTATTTTAGAATTCATGCTCCCTAATGGATGCTCGGGTATAGAAGGCTTCATGACGTGATATAGAAGTCTTGTACGCTAACTGAACTTATTTCAAGGCTGCGGGAAGAGTTTAGAGCGGAGCAGGACAACATCTTCGTGGCACTGGACAAGCTCTACATCCTCCACAATGCCATTCTGGATGAGTCCCGCTTCATCAAGGGCTTCTTCATCTACTACTACATCGTGTTCCTCATCTACATCCTCAAGAACGCCAAGCAGATGTTCTCCATCAGAGGCTACCTTTACTTTAGTAAGATCATTATTTTTCTTTGGACTTGTACTAGCTTCTTTAACCTAGTGCATTTATATCACTGCATCTTCTTTGATTTCTAATGTCTGTCTCGACACGTTTGTGCATCAGACTCCTACTAGGTCTTTCAAGATTGCAGCTGGCAACTTCGATCTCATCAAGATTGCAGTCGGCACCTTTAACAACCAAATGTAGGTCATGTCTAAGGTGTTCTTAGTTGGGCCGTTGTTCCTGGTTGTTCCCACTATTCAGATAATGCATTCCATACTCATATTCACGTGAGTAAGAAAATACGAATTCCCAGATTGCACACCTATGTCTTGTAAGCTTATTAGCTTGCTAGAATGTTCTAGGGAACAAAGTTCTAAACTGATGGTCTACTCTAGACACGAATGGAGAAGGCTAGGACACTAGAGAAGAATACATGCCACATGAGGCTCTCCTATAGCTCGAAAAGTGATGTGAGCCTAATGAGCTACCCTCAGGCCCTCTTCGACATGTTGATGGATGAGGCGGGCAGCAACGCCGATCTTGAATATCCACTGCCGGAGCAGACTCACCAGGGGATAGAAAAACCATGACACGGATGAAGACAGAATGGAGAAGCTCAAGTAGGAAGCCATGGGCTTTAATAAAGAGATTGGAGCTGTCAGCGACTTGATGTTTGCCAAGATTCTAGAACTGTGGGGCAGTGTGGATGAGATTGAAAGTGTGTCATGCAAATCTCTAGACAATGAGATGTAGCTCTTGGATGGGCAGAATAAGGCCATAGTTGGATTGACTATCCTACACACCTTTCAGTAAAAGGCTCTCGAGGAAAGCAGGTAATGCATTCTGTTATGCCAAATATACTGAATTTGCAAACATTTTTATGTATGCAGACTTAAAAGAGATGGTGATTTTAATCCAAACAATTGTAGGGAAACTCTGGAGAAATTTGCACAGTTTTGGCAACGTGAGCAGGAAGAGTTGATGTCCAAGCAGGAACAGATCCGGCAGGCTCATGATCATCTAATTTGGAAGTCACTCTCCTTAATGGATGATCAGTTACAAAAGGATTCATGATGTGATACAGAAGACTTTCTACTAACTGAACTTATTTTAGAGCTGCAGGAAGAGTTTAGCGTGAAGCAAGCCAGCATCTTCGCGGCGCTAGAGAAGCTCTACCCACAACTCCATTCTCGGCGAGTCCCACTTCATCAGGGCCTTCTTCTACTGTACATGGTGTTCCTCATCTACATGCTCAACAGCGCCAAGCAGACATCGCATCAGAGGCTACTTTTACTTTAGTAAGATTATTATTTTTCTTCAAACTTGTACTAGTTTCTTCAACCGAGTGCATCTATATCATTGCATCTTGTTTTTTTCTCTATTGTCCGATTTGGCAAGTTTGTGCTTTACACTCCTGCTAGATATCAGTCTGAACAAGATTGCAGCCGACAACTTTGGTCTGTTTAAGATTGCAGCTGACAACTATGATCTGATCAAGATTGCAGCCACAACTTGAAGAACCAATTTTGGGTCATGTCCAAGGTATCCTTACTCAGATCGTTGTTCCTGGTTATCGCCACTATTTAGATAATACATTCCATACTCACATTTAGATGAGTAAGAAACCACGAATTCCCAGGTTACACACCTACCTTTAGTATGTTGATTAACTGTTAAAATCTTCTAGGGACTACGAAGTTCTGAACCATGGGCTACTACAGACACTATTGGAGAGGGTTAGGACTCTAGAGAAGAACACGGGCCACATGATGCTCTCGTATCGCTCGGAAAGCGACGAGAACTTGATGAGCTACCCTCAGGTCATCTTTGACGAGTTGATGCATGAGGTGAATGGCAAAGCCGATCCTGACTATCCTTTGTTGGAGCTAACTCGCCAGGGGATGGAGAAGCCATGACATGCTTGGAGACGGGATGGAGAATCTCAAGGAGGAAGTCGTGGGCATTCATAAGGAGATTGGATTTGTCGACGACTTGATGTCTGCCAAGATGCTGGATCTGCGAGGCACTTCAGATGAGATTTAAAGTGTGGCGGGCAAATCGCTGGAGAATCAGATGCAACTCTTGGATGGGCAGAATAAGGCCATAGTTGAATTGACTAACCTCCACCTTTCACTCAAAGGCTCTCGAGGAAAGCCGATAATGCATTTTATTGTGCCAAACATACTGAATTTGCAAACATTTTCTATGTGTGTGGACTTAAAAGAGATGCTAATTTTAATCTCAACAATTATAGGGGAACTCTAGAGAATTCACACAGTTTGTGCAGCATCAGCAGGACGAGTTGCTGTCCAAGCAGGAACAGATCCGGCAGGCCCATGATTATCTAATTCAGAATTCAAGCTCAATACTAGATGCTCAGGTACATAAGTATTCATGATGTGATATAGAAAGATTGTATGCTAATTGAACTTATTCCGTACCTGAAGGAAGAGTTTAGAGCGAAGCAGGCCAACATCTTTTGGCGCTGGACAAGCTCTACATCCTCCAGAACGCCATTTTTGTGAGTACCGCTTCATCAAGGCCTTCTTCTTCTACTATTGCGTCATGTTCCTCATCTTCATGTTGATTAGTGCCAAGCAGACATTCCTCATCAAAGGCTACCTTTACTTAGGTAAGATCATTATTTTTCTGCCCACTTGTACTAGTTTTTGCAACCCAATGCATCTACTTGTTCGATTTTCTAATGTATGTTTCGACAGTTTTGTGTATAACACTCCTGCTAGAGATCGGTCTGATCAAGATTGCAACCGGCAACTTAGGTCCGATCAAGATTGCTGCTGGCAACTTCGGTGTAATCAAGATTGCTTGGACAACCAATTGTGGGTCTTGTCTAAGGTGTTCTTACTCAGACTGTCGTTCCCGGTTATCGCCACTATTCAAATAATGCATTCCATACTCACATTCAGGTGAGTCACAAACTACGAATTCCAAGATTGCACTCCCAACTTTTGTAAGTTGATTAACTTTTTATAATCTTCTAGGGACTACAAAGTTATGGACCATGGGCTACTCCAAACAATAGTGGAGAAGGTCGGGACACTGGAGAAGAATTGCAGGCCACATGATGCTCTTGTATGGCTCAAAAAGTGACGAGAGCCTGATGAGCTAACCTCAAGTCGTCTTTGACATGTTGATGGATGAGGTGGACAACAAAGCCGATCATGACTATCCCCTACCAGAGCAGACTCACCAGGGGATGGAGAAATCGTGACACGCTTGGAGACGGGGTGGAGAAGCTCAAGAATGGAAGTCATGGGGATTCATAAGGAGATTGGAGCTATTGGCGACTTGATGTTTGCTAAGATGTTGGATCTGCGGGGCACTGCGGATGAGATCGGAAGTGTGGAGGGCAAATCGCTGGAGAATGAGCTACAGCTCTTGGATGGGCAGAATAAGGCCATAGTTGGATTGACTAGCCTCCACACCTTTCAGTCAAAGGCACACAAGGAAAGCAGATAATGCATTTTTTTGATAAACATCCTGAATTTGCAAAGTTTTTTATGTCTGTGGACTTAAAAAAAGATGTTGATTTTAATCTAATCAATTGCAAGGAAACTCTGGAGAAATTTCACAGTTGGGCAGAGTCAGGAGGAAGAGTTGTTGTCCAAGAAGGAATAGACCCGGCAGGCTCATGATTATCTAATTCAGAATTCACACTCCATATTGGATGCTCAGGTACAGAAGGCTTGTACTCTAACTGAACTTATTTCGGGGCTCCAAGAAGAGTTTAGAGCGAAGCAGGCCTACATCTTCGCGGCGCCGGACAAGCTCTACATCCTCCACAATGCCATCCTCAACGAGTCTCGCTTCATCAAGGCCTTCTTCTTCTACTGCTACATCGTGTTCCTCATCTACATGCTCACGAGCGCCAAACAGGAGTTACGCATCATAGGCTACCTTTACTTTAGTAAGATCATTATTTTTATCCAGATTTGTACTAGTCTCTACAACCTAATGCATATATATCACATCATCTTGCTCAAATTTGTAGTGCCTATTTTGGCACGTTTGTGCGTCACACTCCTACTAGAGATCGGTCTGATCAGAATTGCAGCAGGAAAATTTGATCTGATAAAAATGCAGCCAAAAACTTGGACAATCAATTTGTTGGTCCTGCCCAAGGTGTTCTTACTGAGATCGGTGTTCGTGGTTGTTGCCACTATTTGGATAAGTGTACTCACATTCAGATGAGTAAGAAACCACGAATCAGGTTGCACACCTTCCTTTTGTAATCCGATGAACTTATTAAATTCTTCCAAGGACTTCGAAGTTATGAACCATGGGCTACTGTAGACACTAGCGGAGAAGGTCGGGACACTTGAGAAGAACGCAAACCACATAATGCCCTCGTATGTCTCAAAAAGTAACGAGAGCATGTTGAGCTACCCTTAGGTCGTCTTCGACGAGCTGGTGGATGAGGCGGATAGCAAAGCCGATCCTGACCATTCCTTGCCGGATCAGACTCGCCAAGAGATGGAAAAGTTGTGACACGTTTAGAGACAGGATGGAGAAGCTAAAGGAGGAAGCTGTGGGCATTTATAAGGAGATTGGAGCTATCAGCGACTTGATGTGTGCCAAGATGCTGGATCTGCGAGGCACTGTAGATGAGATTGGAAGTGTGGTGGGAAATCGTTGGAGAATCAGATGCAACTTGTGGGTGGGTAGAATAAGGCCATAGTTGGATTGACTAGCATCCACACCTTTTAGTCAAAGGCTCTCGAGGAAAGCAGGTAATGCATTTTGTTGTGCCAAACACTAGATTTGCAAACATTTTTTTATGTGTGTGGACTTAAAAGAGATGTTGATTTTAATCTGAACAATTGCAGGGAAATTTAGAGAAATTTGCACAGCTTGGGTAGCGTCAGCATAAAGAGTTACTGTCCAAGCAGGAACAAATCTGGCAGGCTCATGATCATCTATTTTAGAATTCACGCTCCATAATGGATGCTCGGGTATAGAAGGCTTCATGACGTGATACAGAAGGCTTGTACGCTAACTGAACTTATTTCAAGGCTGTGGGAAGAGTTTAGAGCGAAGCAGGACAACATCTTCGTGGCACTGGACAAGCTCTACATCCTCCACAATGCCATTCTGGATGAGTCCCGCTTCATCAAGGGCTTCTTCATCTACTGCTACATCGTGTTCCTGATCTACATCCTCAAGAGCACCAAGCAGATGTTCCGCATCAGAGGCTACCTTTACTTCAGTAAGATCATTATTTTCTTCAGACTTGTACTAGTTTCTGCAACCCAATGCATCTATATCATTGCATCTTCTTCGATTTTCTAATAACTGTTTCGACAGGTTTGTGCGTTACACTCCTGCTATAGATCGTACTGATCAAGATTGCAGTGGGCAACTTTCTTGTAATCAAGAATGTAGCCGGCAACTTGAACAACCAATTGTGGGCTTGGCCCAAGGTGTTCTTACTCAGATCGTTGTTCCTGGTTGTTGCCACTATTCAGATAATGCATTCCATACTCACATTCAAGTGAGTAAGAAATGACGGATCAGATTACACGCCTACCTTTTGTAATTTGATTAACTTGTTCAAATCTTCTAGGGACTACGAAATTCTGAACCATGGGCTACTCTAGACACTACTGGAGAAGGTCGGGACACTGGAGAAGAACGTAGGTCACATGATACTCTCGAATGGCTCAGAAAGTGATGAGAGCCTGATGAGCTACTCCCAAGTCGCCTTCGACGAGTTGATGGATGAGGCGGACAACAAAGCCGATCCTGACTATCCCCTGTCGGAGCAGGCTCGCCATGGGATGAATAAGCCGTGACACGCCCGGAGACGCGATGGAGAAGCTCAAGGAGGAAGCCATGGGCATTCATACGAAGATTGGAGTTGTCGACGACTTGATGTCTGCCAAGATGTTGGATGTGTGGGGCACTATGGATGAGATTGGAAGTGTGGTGAGCAAATCGCTGGAGAATCAGATGTAGCTCTTGGATGGGCAGAATAAGGAAATAGTTGGATTGATTAGCCTCCACACCGTTCAATCAAAGGCTCTCGAGGAAAGCAGGTAATGCATTTTGTTGTGCGAAATATACTGAATTTGGAAACATTTTTTTATGTGTGTGGACATGAAAGTGATGCTGATTTTAATCTGAACAATTGCAAGGAAACTCTTGAGAAATTTCCACAGTTTTGGAAACGTCTGCACGAAGAGTTGCTTTCCAAGCATGAACAAATCCGACAGGCTCATGATCATCTAATTCAGAATTCACACTCCATATTGGATGCTCAGGTAGGTACAGAAGGCTTCATGCCGTGATACAGAAGGCTTGTATGCTAACAAAACTTATGTCGAGGCTGCAGGAAGAATTTAGAGCAAAGCAGGCAAACATCTTTGCGACGCTGGACAAGCTCTAGATCCTCCACAATGCCATTCTCGGCGAGTCCTGCAGCGGCAGATAGCAGCCCGACAAAATTTGTGACTTGACAGATCTCCACATACGACGAACGAACTAGTTGGGCATGGGTGATGTTGATGTAGAGCCCGGCGGCGGGATCGTGCAAATTGCCCGCGGAGGTGGCCGAAATTCTACCAATTTTTCTTCTTCAGCCTCATCTGAGACTAGATCGGAACTGATCTTGATAAAAATAAACCCATTTGAACATAGTTTCTATGGGCGCATCCCTTGCATGTATTGGGTTCCTCATGGGGCGGAGCATGCATAGAGGATCAAATTGGGGTACAAACGGAACACGAGTTTTACATATGTCCAGGCCCGTAGTGAGGTAATTCCCTACATCCTGCTCGTATTGTATTGATATGATCTCGTATGAGGGGTGCATGAGTTGGATTTGTTTGAGATTTAATGGAGAGGTGGGAGAGATTGGTTCTCCGTTGGTCCCCGACTTGGGAGGCCCCTACCTCCCCTTATATAGATGGGTGAGGGCTAGTGTTACATGGCCCAAGTCGGTTCACATGGCTTGATGTCCAAGTTATCTATAGAGTACAAGTAATGGGATATCCTTCAGGAGGAGGCCCACTAGCGGTTCGAGGGGCCTGGGTCTACGGCCAGGCTCCGAGGCCGACCTGGCGACCTTGTACCCCGGAGGTCGAGTACTCCTGGTGCATTGCACCATCACGGTCAGCATGAATGTGGCCAGCGCAATGAGCACACACCTAACTAGCACCCTAGGCCCGACAATTGACATTTCCCGCCCCTTCCGGCAAGCGAGGCAAGCTCTAACACGGGCGAGGACGAACTGCAGATGGAGAAGGCGCAGTCTTGCAGTAGTAGCTAGGAAAGTCAGTGATCCCTCCCCCCCCCCCCAATTTCTTTGGGAAGTTGTGCATGTCAATCTCCTCACATCGGATTGGCTTTGTAGTCAACTTTTGCAGATTGGTCTTCTGGATGGATGCTTCGCCGAAATCATGTAGGATTTGCATTAGGGCGTCGATTTCTCATCGCCACGGGTTTGTAAAGTTGATCGCGTTTTCATCATACAGGCTAAGTCTCATCTTGATCTCCCTTCCAGGCAGGAGGGCGACCAAGTCCATTTCTGCCGCCGCCTAGAGCAAGTGTTGAATCAGGTTGATGGTAATGGTGAACAATAGTGTTGAGAGCGGATCTCCTTGCCGTAGACCACGCTGATGGATGAACGGCCTTCCCGGCATGCCATGTAATAGGAAGACAGAGGAGGAGGTCGGTAGGAGCAGCGCCACCCAATCCCACCATCTAGTACTCAAACCTAGCTGTGAGGAGATCGAGGAGGTATTCCCAGGAGACATTGTCGAAGGCCCTGGCTTTGTCAAGCTTAAGGAGGAGCGCCAGCGTTTTATTTCTATCTGGATGTAGAAGAAGCTGTTGTGGATGCATTTGGATTTGAGGAAGGCAGTTTGCACTGGTGAGATGATCGTTTGTATAACAGTCGCAAGCCTGATGGAGAGGACCTTGGCGATCAGCTTGGCGATGGAGTGAATTAGACTAATCTATCTAAAATCTGAGATGCAGGTGGCTCCATCCTTCCTAGGAGAAGTTGGACTACGGCGGTGTTTAGATGGCTAAAATCGCCACCTGCAAGGTTCTAGAACTACTAAAAAGCCAGCATGACGTCGTCCTTGATGATCGTCCAACAGGATAGGAAGAAAGAGCCGCTATAGCCGTCGGGGGCAGGGTCTTTTCTGCCGAGGGTCAAGGCGATGTCCATGCCGTCGGCGGCGGGGACTGGGAAGGCTGGAAGCAGTCCAAGGTGGCGCTACGACAAGGAAGAGGAGGCAGTGGCATGGACAAAAAGAGCAGCGGGAAAATTGTCACTCGCGCTAAACCATTTTTTGGATGCTCTGGGGCTCGGTTTGGAGCGCCACATATGGATGCTCTGGGGCTTGGTTTGGAGCGCCCTCCAAAACTTATGGCAATCAAGGGCAGGATGGCGACTCTACTAAGCAATCTTTTCGACCAAAATCACCGACGGCTTTTATCACAATTGATCTGATATGGCGACTCTGCTAGAGTTGCTCTAAACTAGACATTATTGATTAGATGTCGTTTGTTAAACGGACAATTTACCACCACGCATTGCCATGACGTGTAGTACTTATCGTCTTTATTAAATGATGTTTGTAGAACAATTCTAAGCATCACCCACGCAGGCACATATTTATGCATGCCAAATTTTACATTTTCCAATTCATCAAAATAGTTTGACCTACGTGCTTCAGCAGGGAAGACTATAGTAGAAACTGAGCTAAACGCGCAAAACTAGAAAATTCGGCGTCCCACGTTGGATCTCAGATGGATGGCTTCGGAGTGCTTCAGCAAACCCAATGAGCCTTTGTTTGTCCATCAACTGCATAAGCATTTGAAAGCAGAAAAAGAAAAAGGGAAAAAACAGGCCAAGATGGCCAAGTTAGAATAAAAGTAAGCTTCTAGGACCTCAATTAGTATGCAATTACAAATAAAATAACACAAAAAGAACAAATAGCTAAATGAGAGTTGCACCTGTCTATCTTCATTAGGTGAAATAAAATATGTTTTCAGATGACAAGTTGATAACAGTCAGAAAAGAAGACAATGGGAGATCATGATTACAGCACTTGTTTTGCAAACTGTCCAAGCCCTTCCTTGTACAGTTTCACGGTTACACTGGTGGAAAAAAGGCCTTTGGTCGCGGTTCGCAACTGCCATTAGTCGCGGTTGCGCAACCGCGACCGAACGGGCGCGACTAAAGGCCCCCCCTTTAGTCGCGGTTGCTTAAGAACCGCGACTCAAGGCCCGTCCACGTGGGCGCCAGGTGGCCGTCGGGGCGGAGGACCTTTAGTCGCGGTTCTTCTGGCCAACCGCGACTAAAGGCCGCCGCAGGTTTAGGGTTTTAGCCCCCCCCCCCTAAACCTGTTTTCTGTTTAATTTGTATTGTTTTATTTCTTTTGTGCTTTATTTTAATTTTGAAGGAGTTTCATATATTCTACGGTACTACATACATGCATATGAATGTACAATTTCAAATAAATTTGAAATTAGAACCAAAAAGAATTCAAGAGGAATATACAATATATATTCAATATTATCGGATGACCATATACAATTTTGAACAAGTTTCCATACATGATTTAATGCATATAAAGTTCTACGTCCTCGTAATAGTGTTCTTCTTTAGGATGGAGGACTTCCCTGCTGAACCATCCAGCTAGTTCCTCTTGAAGTGGTCGGAAGCGAGCTTCTGGACTAAGCATCCACCGGAGGTTATTCCTCTGAGCATTGGTATCACTCGGAACCCGCTCAGAGGTGTATCTCCGGATCATCTCACAGACATAGTATCCACATAGATTGGTCTCCGGTGGCTGAATATCCCCAGCATTCTTAGCCTTTAACATTTTGAATTCTAGCTCTTTTTTGAATTCACCGACCTTTGTATCTACGAACCGTCTCCAAACCCTACGAGGCAAAGAAAATTAAATGAACAAGAGAGTTATTAATTAGTTACTTGATATTAGGAAATGAACGAAATAGGCCGATCGATATAGAGCGCAAATGAATGAAAATAATTACTTCTGCAGCATTCTTCTCATGCCGCCCCAAAGCTTTGGATCCATATTCACAGAGTCGTGGACGAGACATTCTGAGGTGTTAACTTTAATTACTAGCAGAATCCAGTGGAACCTGCGGACACGATACATGCACAGTACGTCATGCATAACTCATCGATTAGCCGGCCACATACCATGCATGGAGTAAACAAAAGAGAATGTGCTCAAGACAGAAACACTCACTCAAAATGGTAAGGAAATAGAATATCACTTTTGAGTTCCTGCTTTGTAAGAAAGTGCTACAGGTCTGCCTCCACGTCGGCGGGGTGACGCTCCAACACATGTCCATTAACGATGTGTGGGTCAATGAACCCAACATCATGGATGTTCCTTACTCTGCATTCCTTAATCTTCATTCTGCATGTATAATAGCGGACACAACAATATAGTTAGGACATATATATAGTGCAGGCAATATGAACGAGATGGGGTAGAAATTAATAAATCACTTACAGAACGTAGCAACTGATGATAGATTTATCGAGCTCGCGCAGATTGAAAAGCTGGAACAATTCACTCAGTTCAATTTGTACATAGTAATGTTTGAAGTGATGCTCATGTCTAACTTCCGCATAAATGTATTCTTTGGCGTTTTTATTTTTTATGTAACCCTTGTACCATTTCAGCAGACCTTTCATTTGTGGAGGTAGATCCTTTTCCTGCGCAGGCTCGACGAGAGGCCCATTCTTGACATATGTAATTACTACCTCCTTCACTGGCGCCTCATCAAGGCCTAACAGTTCACGAAGAGTAATACCTAAGTTGGCCGCTTGTTCTCTGGCACTCGTTACAGTCAATCCCTGTGCTGCCGCAGCTTGTATGATCTCGATGGATCTCGGGGGCTTCCACTATAAGCGGGGCAATCGATTGTTTACTTTGTTCCCCGAGCTGGGCAACTTGTTTCCCGCTTTTTTTACTTTCGGCCTTCTCCCGCTCTTTGTTCTCCTTGAACATGAGTGCCTGCCTGCGAAGTTCACGTGCATAGTCGTTAGGCAGATTCTTCGCGGCTTGGGACGGTGTGCTCAAAAATGACTTAGCCCACTTCTTTTGCTCATCAGAAAATACTGGCTTGGGCTCGGGCTCTCTTTTCTTCTTGCAGTCCGCCTTCCATTTCTCCAAATCAGCAGCCGCGGCCGCGTCGACTTCCTCGGCACTACGTTCCCAAGGCCTTGTGGGGAGAGGCTTCAGTGATGGCTCCGGTACCTTTGTGGTCTTAGGTACATAAGGGTCCGGGTTAATAATCCAGGACTGCTTCTGCTTCTTTGCCGGAGGTGGATTGGGGGGCGGCGTCTGATCACCCGCCGGACGAGGACTGGGGGGCAGCGGCTGATCACCCGCCGGACGTTGTGGACTGGGGGGCGGCGTCGGCTGACGTGACGGAGGTGTAGGTGAACCGCCACCACCACCACCACCACCACCACCGCCACCGCCACCACCACCACCGTAGGGGGGTGGACTTGGTGTCCTTGGCGCCTCGCCTGGAAACTTGATAAACTTCTTTTGCCATAGAATGAAATGGCGCTTGACATCTCCAAGTCTTTTCTCCCCATCAGGTGTAGCAATGTCAATCTCCAGGGCCTCAAACCCTTGGACTATGTCCTCCACCGTGACACGAGCATAGCCATCTTGAATGGGGTTGTTGTGGTGGAGTGCTCCAGGTAAACATGGTAAAGCACTGCCGATGGCTACCTTCATGGACATGTTCCCGATAGGATAATACAGATGACATTCTTTCATCTCCTTTATATCGTCCACGGGGTAGCGAGGAGGCTCCGGTGAAGTAATTTCGACCACCAGAGGCTCCGGTGCAGTAATTTCGACCACCAGAGGCTCCGGTGCAGTAATTTCGATCGTCGGTGCATCTGCACCAGCCGGTGGGGCCTCCGTGGAAGCCACGCTGCTTCTCCGCTGCTGGCTTCCGAGATCCGCTGGATGATCTTCATGCTGCACCCGAGCTGCATCTCTTTCGGCTACTAGTACACTCATGGTTTTCTTCATCACATCCATTTCCGATGCCAACCGCGCCACAACATCTGCTTCCCGATCCATCTTTCTCTTACGGCTTCTGTAACCGTACGGGTCATCGTTCTGGGGGAACCCTATTTTCCACGGAATGTGCCCCATGCCTCGTACACGTCCTCCGTGTTCAGGATTCCCGAGGGCTTTTGTCAGCGCGTCGTTCTCTCTGTTGAACTTGATCTTCCCCTGTTGAGCATCCCTCATTGCGTTAATAAGGGCTTGGGTGGGTTTAATTAATTTGCCCCGGTAAACACACTCCCCTGTCTCCGGGTTCAGCGTTCCCCCATGCCCGTACCACCAGCTTTTGGCCCTTGGGTCCCATCCCTCCGTACCTGGACGGATTCCTCGCGCCCTCAGCTCGTTCTCCATCTTCTCCAACCTAGGCACCCAAATGCGATACCCTCCTGGCCCCATAACATGATTGTACTCCTTCTTAGCCGCATTTTCCTTATTTTTTTCGATATTTGAATGAACTGCTCCGATTTCTTTTGCTTCACAAATTCTGGCCAATCATGTTTCAGTTTCTCATATTGTCCTTTGAAATCCGGAGTCTTGTTCTGCTTGACAAAGTCATGGGCTAGATTTTTCTTGAATTTCCGGAATGCGTCGGCCATCTTATGAAGAGCGAACTGTTTGACTAGCCTCCTCCTCTCCTTGTTTTCCTCAATCTTGTTACCCTCCTCATCGAATTTGTTGTATTCCGGAGGTAGAACGAAATGTTCCATAAGCTTCTTGAAGCAATCTTTTTTTGTTCTCTTATCGACAAAAGTGAAACCATCAATTCGTGCCTTCTTTGGCTCATTCCACTCCTGGACGGTGATCGAGACGTTGTCTCTAACAATGGCTCCGCATTGGCTGACAAACTTGGTGGCGTTCTTGCGGGGCTCCAGCGGCCTGCCGGTTGCACTGTCGACAACCTCGATGGTGCATGTTTCTCCTTGTTTCATCGTCTTGGTTGCGCCACGCTTTGACGACGTACTCGATTGTTTCGACGATCCGGCCGAGGGCTAAAATAAGAAAGAGAGTCGCGCGCGTTAGTACACACATATTTATTCAAATCAGTTAGTTTGTATCACCAGAGGCTCAATGTATATATATACCTCGGCGCCGGAGGTGGTTGCTACTTCCATTTGAAGATCGTCGTTTATCGACGTTTGTTCGGCATCATCTTGCTGACGGCGCCCTTCATCTTCACCGTCAAGGTTCAGATAAGAAGAGATATCATCTTCTTCTTCTCCGGTCGGCACATATAGAATATCGCTGTTTATGATGCCGAACATATGTGCTTCACCGTCCGGATCATAGTTGTCCATAATCGGGTCAGCTCTATCGTCCGCCATTATGTCAGTCCTGAAAACATGTAGTAAAAACAAATTAATTAAGTGAAGAAGGGGGGCGGTGGCGGTGGCGGTGGCGAAAGGGCGGTGGCAAAAGGAGGGGGCGAGGAAGGGGTGGGAGAGGGTGTCGCGGTAGAGCGCGAGACGGGGCGGCAGACGACGGCGTCACGGAGAGGGAGGAAATTCCAATTTGTCATGTCGCGAACCCAAAATGGGCCGGCCCAGGTGAGCTACGTCCTGTGAGACGCGTCGACTTTTTGATGCAAAGAGCGTCACACAGGGCTGGATATGGCCGAGCCTGGGTCTTAGCCGGGCTGCAGTTGCAGCCTCCGCGGCTGTACTGCTGCTAATGCACCGGCTCGTTGTAGCCGACGCCGAAATAGTGATTAGGATACGTTGGAATTTCCTATATGACGCTGTCTGCGTCAAACTGTCGAGCGAACGCACCTACGAGGGTTCCCAACCCTTTTTTTATTTTCATTTCTTTTCCTTTCTTTTTCTGTTTCGTTTTTCTTTTCTTTTTTTGTTTATTGTTCTTTTTCTTTTTCTTTTTAAAAAATGTTCTCCTTTTAAAAAATGTTCTATTTTTCAAAAATGTTCATATTTTCAAAAAATGTTCGATTTTCACAAATTTGTTCGTGTTTTCAAATTTTGTTCCGGAGTTTCAGAAAATTGTTTGTGTTTTCAATTTTTTTTGCCGGCTGTAGCCAACTATCCATTCGTCCTGCAAGGAAGGGGAACAGGGGACGAGGTGGGAGAAGCTCACGGCGAGGAGGGACTCCTTGGCGGAGAGGCACTCCGTCTCGCGGGCGTAGCTGGCAGCGGGCTCCCACGCCTGCGCGTACACGTCGTCCCGCCGGGGACGGACGGGCGGCGGCCTGGATGAGCAGCGGGACAGACGGGCGGCGGCCCGGATGAGCAGCGCGGCGGCCGGGGTCGGACAGGCGGCGGCCTGGATGAGCAGCACGGCGGCCGGGACGGACGGTCGGCGGCCCGGATGAGCAGCGCGGTGGGCGAGGGCGACGGCGGGCGGCGTCGAGGGCGAGGGCGACGGCGGGCGGCGTCGAGGGCGCGGCAGAGACGAACAGGCGGGAATCGGAGAAGACGAGAATCGGACCTCGTATTTATAGCCCCCCCCCCCTTTGGTCGCGGGTTGCCTGCCCAACCGCGACTAAAGGGTTTTTGGCGGGTTTTTTGCGTTCCCGGTTGGTCTGGCCAACCGCGACTAAAGGGTACCCTTTAGTCGCGGGTCTCGTCGCCAACCGCGACTAAAGGGTACCCTTTAGTCGCGGGTCTCGTCGCCAACCGCGACTAAAGGCCGCCGCAGGTTTAGGGTTTCAGCCCCCCCCCCCCAAACCTGTTTTCTGTTTAATTTGTATTGTTTTCTGTTTAATTTGTATTGTTTTCTGTTTAATTTGTATTGTTTTCTTTTTAATTTGTATTGTTTTCTGTTTAATTTGTATTGTTTTCTTTTTAATTTGTATTGTTTTCTGTTTAATTTGTATTTTTTTTTTTTAATTTGTATTGTTTTCTGTTTAATTTCATGTATCATCAGTGGTATCTCGAATCATTCGAAAATGGACACCAAACACATCACGGGTAATATAATTCACATGATCCATTCAACAAAGTTTGTTAAACTAACTAGCTACAAACAATATAAATTAAACAATGAACTGCACACATGCATATTTTATCAATGACACATCAAAGGTTCATCAAGTTGCTAACCGCGATCGAGGAGTGTGGCTCCAACACTTCATGTCATGTTTGTTTCATACTCTTGGGGCATTTCATCAAACACCTTATGTGCATAAGAGGAACCAAAAGCAAACCTACACCCACTTGTGAAGAGAATGGCTCCAAATGGCTAAGTGTTGGCTGCTGGATGGGTATATATAGGGGAGGGGCTTTAGTTGCGGTTGGCCTGGCAAACCGTGACTAAAGGTGCCCGAAGGCCTTTAGTCGCGGTTGTCCTGGCCAACCGCGACTAAAGACCCTCACGTGCGCCAGCTGGCCACCGAGCGCCCTGGGCCCAGGCCTTTGGTCGCGGTTCACCTCCAGAACCGCGACTAAAGGTCCCATTAGTCGCGGTTCCTACAGCTTCGCGACTTATGGGGCTGGACGGAAGCATGTTTTTCCACCAGTGTTAATAGCCTAACTTGGATTGATATCCTTACCCGAGTAAGTAATTGCATAACATGTGATAGTTTTTCTTAATTGCATAATTCAACATTTGATAAGGATCCATACTGGAACTATATTTCAGGAGACAGCATACAATCAATCGATCGAAATGTCAACACAAATTATAAATTTTGCAAGAAAATATCTGATTGATGCAATAAGTGGGGATACAGAAAATATCTATAATCAGATGAGATCATTATCGTGGGATTCAAACTGAACAGATAGGCAGAACTAAGGATCGCATGTCATGTAACCTGACAACTTGTAGTATCTTAAAGTTGGCATGAGTACACAATAAGTAATAAATTAAAAGTCATTTCTAGTGGAAATCTCGCTGCATATATAGTTAATCCAAACAAGAATAAAGGAGTAAAGGGGGCATACAAGTTGGTCACAAGCATCACGCAAAGTTTGTATTCTTATGGCAGCTCTCGAGTGCAAGGATTGCACTTCTTCAAACAAGGTGACTGTGTCATCCACCTGATTTAATGGGGCAGGAAGTACTCAATGTTAAACTGAAAAGAAAAAAAAAGGGATGTCTTTGTATGTCCACTGTAAAATTTTCTTCCACATAAATAAACTAACAGAAAGGTTCACAGTAGCCCTACTTGTCGAAGGATAGCATCACATGTGTTAACATGTTCCTGCAATGTGCTCTCATAGAGGCGATACTTTTCGTCGGTCTGTCGAAAACCGAAAAGGGAGGGCCGGGGTTAAAAGTCAACCAGCAATTGCAAGCCTGTCCAGTTTTAGTTCATATTTGAACTAAAACCAGGACACTTATTATGGATCGGAGGGAGTACTAATTAACTGAAGAGTGGCATACGCACAAACATACCTCGAATTTCATGGCAGATTCCAGTTGAGCAAACCATTTGTAGAACTGCAGGTGGTCATAATAGTATTAGCTCAGTCTGCAGATATTTTTTTATCTGCTATATAGTATCAACAAACAACTTAAGGCTAAACATATATATAAACAAGATTCCTAAGTTGTCGAGATGGGATTCCTAAGTTGTCGAGTCAAGGATTGAATATAAATAGCAGCGATCGAGGGAAAACTTAGTTACCTGATGTGTGTTCACCAAGACCGCATCCACTGCACCGGCCTCCTCGAAAGCAGAGTCGTTGTCTGCATCTTGCTGACATATATAACAGCCGGAAATCAATCAAATGTAGACTAACCCGAGCTAATAATGTTACACTGATCGCCGCCAGTTTCTTGTGAATTCCCCAAACCCCTTGGAACAAGATGAAACTTGACAACACAAGCACAGCATGGGAGAGGGGCAGACTGAAACCGAATTACGAAACGCTGACGAGGTAACAACAGTCAGTGGCGTGCCGACGTCTTACCAGATTGGCCGGGAACGGGCGGTCGGCGAGGGTCGCCATGGCTAACCTGGAGGGAGGAAGAAGAACGGAGCGTGTGTGAAGAGAATGAAGTCTTTTTTTTTCATTCTGGGCCCTTACCAGGCCTGAATCATGGCAACTTCCCACTCATCAGGCCCACGGAAACGAATTTCTTGCTTTAGAGCATCTCCAACAGCCGCGCTAAGCGCCGCGCGCAAAAAACCTGTTTGCCGCGCGCGCTTCGGCGGGTTTAGCGCTGCCGCCGGCGCTGGCTCCAGCAGCGCGCTATAATGCAGCGCGCGCGCGCCGCTCCAGCAGAGCGCAAAAAAACAGCGCGCGCGCCGCACGAACTACATATACATTTCAAAGAAGAGGAGCAAAAATGATCAAACAAACAAAATAAATCAACAATAAATAGTTCAATTTCGTTATCATTACAACTCAAACAAATAGTTTATCGTTCAGTACAACAAATAATGCAATAAACACAGCAAATAGTTCATGAACAATACAATGTCGAATGCAGAAATCATCATGCTCTTTGTCGTCCATGCCATACCCACCACTCTTCAATCAGATCATTCTGAAGTTTATTGTGCGTTGCGGGACGCCGAATGGCATGATAGGAGGCAATAAAACGGGCTACCCTTTCAGCCCTCCGTCGCACTCACACGGGATGTCCCAAGAGCTCATACTGTGAGTAGTCTAAATCTTGGTCATGCTCATTCTCGATGATCATGTTGTGCATGATCACACAAGTGTGCATGATGTACTAAAGCATTTTTTTATCCTAAAATCTAGCCGGTCCTCTCACAATAGCAAACTGGGCTTGCAAAATTCCAAATGCTCTCTCCACATCTTTTCTAGCCGCCGCCTGAGCATTGTGGAAATCAAGATTTTTCTTACCTTCCGGCTTTTTCAACGGCTTAACGAAGGTTTGCCACTTTGCATAGATGCCATCCGCTAGATAATAGCCATAGTTGTACGTACGGCCATTTGCTACAAACTGCACCGGTGGCAACTCACCGTTCGCAATCTTATTCATCAGTGGTGACCGGCTGACAACATTGATGTCATTCAAAGATCCAGGCATTCCAAAGAATGCATGCCAAATCCAAGTCTCCTGATCGGCCACCGCTTCAAGGATTATAGTGGAACCATTTTTTGGCCGTGGAATTGTCCATGCCATGCCTTTGGACAATTCTTCCAACTCCAATGCATGCAATCTATTGAGCCAAGCATGCCAGGAAAGCCGCGCGCTTTGTTCATCGCCAATAGCCTTGCGGCGTCTTCAGCAGTGGGAGATCTCAAATACTCCTCGCCAAACACTTGCACAATTCCCACTGCAAAGCGCTTGACACACATGATGGCTTGGCTCTCACCCATAGCCAAGTGATCATCAACTAGATCAGCCGGGATACCGTATGCCAACATACGCAAAGCGGCTGTCACCTTCAGAAAGGTGCTATGCCCGAGCTCTCCGGCGGCATTCCTCCTTTGCTGGAAAAACCGGTCATGGCTCGCTAGTTTCTCTGCAATGCGCCTGAACAAGTCGGTGCTCATCCTAAACCGGCGACGAAAATACGACTCCGGGTATGTGGGATTCTCCACGAAATAGTTCTTCATCAATCTGTTATGGGCATCAATCCTATCTCTCCAAATTTTCTCCCGACCCATAACCGAACCACCGTGCTTCTGTTTTTTATTGATATGCATAGCTAGGATCATTGCAAGATCCTCCTCCTCTTCCATATCAAATTCTTCTTCGGAAGAATCATACGACGAACTCATCTACAATGTTCAATACTATACTATAAAAACTACAATTCAAAACATGCACCAAATTCATGAAGTTTGAGCAATACATACCTTGTAGGCATTTTGTCGAACACCTTGCGGGCGCGGCGTGGCAGCGAGCGCTCGGCGCTGTTCCTCGGACGACGGAGGCGCGCGAGCGCCAGCGGGACTAGGAGGGGATGGGGCCGAAGCGCAGCGGCGCGGGGATAGGCCGGGGAAGCGGTTGAACGGTCGCCGGGGGGGGGGGGGGGCGCGGGCGGCGGCGGCGGCGCGGCCGGATGGGGGTGGAAGTGGGAGAGGAAGTGCGAGAGCGAGCGCTCAAGTGTGCCGCGCGCTGTAGCAGGCGCCCGAAATACACCACGCGGGACAGTGTTTCCGACAGCGCGCCCAACTCGTTATAGCATGCGCGCCGTTTTTGCGCGCCCGCTGGAGCGACCCGCCGCGTTGTGCGCGCGCTAAAACGGACTAATTTGCGGCGCGGCGCTAATTTAGCGCGGCTGTTGGAGATGCTCTTAAATAATAAATAAATTTTGAGGAGTGGCAGTCTAATTTGCTTCCCCTCAAGTTAGGTTCTCCGGCCTTCCTCTCGGCGACTTCGAGGTCACCGTTGAGATCCCTCTCCGCTCGCCATTCCTCCTTGTTTGCGGGGCAGATTCAGACTGATTAAGGGGTGATCTTCGCATCGCCGCCCAGTCTTCGTTTGGTATTGTTTCAAGAGAGGGATAGCTCTCGATAGGGCTTCTCGCCTGGTGCACTTTTTTTATCGGGCTACGTATGGATACTCTGGGCTCTATACCGGGATTGGGTACTTAGGATGTGAAAGATATGATGTTGAGGTTGTGGCTTACTGAGGAACACCTCGACGATGTTGTCTTTGAGGAAGAAGGGGAACCGCCGGCAGAGGCGACCAGGTGGATGGCAAATGCTAGAGTTTACACTCATAAACCTTACAACCAATATTGGTTTTTTCAGAATATGTGAGCGACATGGGATTTAGCCCAGGAGGTCAAGACCCGTCCACTCGAAGATAATCTTTACACACTCCATATCCATGCCTAGGGAATTGGTAATGAGTCATGGTTGAAGGTCCTTGGACTTTTAAGGAAACGCAATGATTCTTATTGAATATGATGTGTATATCAAACCATCAGTGGTGCGATTGGACACAATGAATATTTGAATACAAATTGATGATTTATAATATAGCTATTACTACATGATCAAGTCGCTAGCCGGAAAAGTGGGAGACTTTATCTATGTTAAACCTAGCTCCGATGATTTCAGAGGCATCTTCTATCATGCAAATACAATTAAACTTTGTGTACAGAAGCAGGGAAACCTATTTCTGTCTCTTGGCAATGTGCACCTTCCTTATCCTTCCACAGCGCATGCGGCGGAAGTTTGGAAGTCACTTCGAGAATATAATACGACTCCAATCTTTTCAAAACTCATAACTCATGATGGTCATGTGTATAATGTTTAAGTTCTTAGCGAGTTTCATGACTCTAAGCTTTGCTCGATAAACAAGTTGAGTATCGTGAGTCACCTATTTATATTAAATATTTTTATTTGTTTAGATCAATCATCACTACATTTTAATTAGTTTTTGTTTCACTGATAAAAATATAGTTGTAATTACCATTGTTTTTATTGTGCCTAGCAAACTTATTTTTTCTAATGGAAAATATTTTGAATTTCACTAGTACAAGATTTGACACTTATCTTTACAGTACACCCATGCTGAATTTGCACGACAAAAAAATATGTTTTCCTCAAAAAATTTGTTTGTGGCATGTTTGTTGAATTATGTTTTGCCTATTGAAGCAAAGAATAAACAGATTGGTGGCTCACATTTCTCTAAACAAATGATTTATGTTGTGTGTGTGTCTGTGTCTGTGTGCGTGCGCGCTTTCTTAGGTCACATATACTAATAATGTTCTATGGTGTTTGGGTGTAAGAAATATCCTAAAAGAGATTTAAATAAAAATAATTCTAGATTATATGAGGTGTCACTAAGTGGCTTTTCCGCAGATCTTACTCGCACCATCGCTAGTTGGCATTGCTTGCGTCTTGTCCTTTGATGGCCAACTCTTTCATTCCAATTCTTCTGGACTTATAATTGGTTGGTCGGCATGAATGCATTGGTCAATAGGCTTGTGGGCTCTATTCTTTTAGTCATAAACAACATACTTTGTGATGTTCATGCAACATTCAAGTTTCCACTTAAAATGAAGAATGCTTTCGCTCAACACTTTAATAATGCAATGCATATTCAGTAGCTATAGTAAATAATTCACCAATGCACCACAATATGTTAGATCATGATCACTTGTTAATAACAAAATATAGTGATCAGAATAAGAAATTTTATTGTTTATACTACAAAAGTGTTTCTCGAGCCAGATTCATCATTCATGCACGAAATAATCAAATATTCAAATCAAGATTAAAGTATATGAATATTTGATATCTATATATAAAAAATATAATTTGAAGTATAAGCCATCTGTAGGGTGGTTGAAACAATTAGGTAACACCTCCCTCTTTATTATTCAAGTTATGCAATTATCCACGAGATAACACCCTCTTGCCTCAATCTTAGAGGGGGGCCGAAATAAAAGATGAACGCTTAATCAAGAAGTTGGTGAGTGTTGATACTCTGAAACATATCTATTTTGTAGTTAGATTGTGTTTTTTCTAAATATTTTGCTTATTTTCATAGCAAGGTTACTAGGCAATCAAAGCAAACTAAGGTTGTTAATCCAATTCAAATGCCCACATACTTGTTGAGTGCTGAAGTATAATTTGCCACGAGCAATGCTATTTATACATACGGGTTTTACAAAAAGTTTACGAGCTACTACAATCGGCAAACAGTTAGCTGAAATCGCAAAAATGCTAGACTGAATTTCAGGGTGAGCCCACGCCCCACTAATCTCCAATCAAAACCCTGCCAAATTATCCCGTAACACCCCTCTCCACGTAAGACCCCTTTTTTTCGATAAAGGGTGATTTTATTAATTCAAAATGTAGCATCAAGTGGATACAAAGCATTATGAGTAACACCCGGCCTCTGCATAACTAGGATGCACACAGCCAAATTCGAAAGTCCGACCAAAAAAATCATCAAATAAAAACCGACAAAACGGCAACAGTAGAGTCCTATAGACCGACACTATGCCTATGTCGAAGGAGGTGGTGGGTCGATCCGAAGGTTATGCTGCCACCCATGTCAGAAAAAAACCTCCATAGCCACCTGCTCCAATCGCGTACACACCGCCTTGAACAGCGGTTGGTACTCCGATCGTTGTAGAATAGACCACGTACGTAGCAAGTGCGTACACCGGAAAATAACCTGCAAAGAAGAAGCATTTTTCCATTGAAAATCAAATCATTTCTACATAGCCAAAGCGACCAAATTAAGGCATACGCTCCCACCCTTATTAGCGTTTTGAAACTATTTGGAATATCGTCCAACCAATGGCCAAAAATATTGGCAACACTTGTGGGTGGATGCAAATTTGACGTTATTTGGATGACTGACCACGTAGAACGTGCAAACTTGCATTGAAAAAAGAGGTGTTTGATTGTCTCGTCATGAGTATAAAAACAACACTTCTTACTCCCTTGCCAGTTGCATCGTGCGAGGTTGTCTTTAGTTAACACAACTCCCCTACGAAGATACCACATGAAAATTTTCACTTTTAGTGGAATCTTGGACTTCCAAATTTTCTTGTTATTACTAACAGGTACCTCAGAATGTGTGAGCGCACGGTACATAGAGTCTACAGTGAAAGACACAGATGTAGTAAGGTTCCAGCAAAACACATCACGGCCTTCTATCAGGTTAATCGAATCCAACCTGGATAAAAGATTATGCCATGACACAAGTCGGGGGGCCAATCAAATCCCGTTTGAATGAAATATTCGGTGGGGATAAATTGAGCACCTGCACAATAGTATTATTCTTATCGCGAGCAATGTTGTATAAAGCTGGATATTGTTCTTGGAGACTGGCATTACCTAGCCATATGTCTTCCCAAAAACGAATCTCTGACCCGTCCTTTATCGCGAAAGACCCAAAGCGAAAGAGATGTTTCTTTGTCGCCATTAGGCCAGCCCAAAAGTGTGAGTCGCCGGGTTTCCAAAATGCATGGGACACCGCCTTTTGGCCTAGATACTTGTTACGCAGTATGGTTTGCCAAACACCATCCTCAGTAAGAAGTTTGAATAACCATTTACGGAGTAGAGCCTCATTCTTGACCTGCAGGTCATGAATTCCAAGGCCACCTTGGTCTTTCGGCCTACAAACCACGCTCCATTTGGTCAGCCTGTATTTTTTATTTTCACCATCTCCTTGCCAAAAGAATCTAGATCTAAAATAGTCCAGTCTTTGTAAGACCCCTTTTGGGAGTTGAAAGAAAGAAAGCATATAGAGAACCATATTTGTGAGGACCGAGTTAATCAAAACCAATCGTCCCCCAACCGAGAGCAGTTTACCTTTCCAACTGCTCAACCGTTTCTCTAGACGCTCCTCTACATGCTTCCACTCCGCTATGGTGAGGCGTCGATAATGAATCGGTATTTCCAGATATTTAATCGGGAATTGTCCATGTGCGCAACCAAAAAGGTCAGCATAATCAGTCGCCGCCTCAAAGGCTTCTCCAAAGCAGAACAATTCACTTTTATGGAAGTTTATTTTGAGACCCGACATTTGCTCAAACGCTGAAAGCAAGAGTTTCAGGTTTCGAGCCTTGTCCAGATCATGTTCCATAAAAAGAATTGTATCATCGGCGTATTACAAAATAGAGAGGCCACCATCCACAAGGTGTGGCACTACTCCTGCAATCTGGCCATCCTGCTTTGCACGTTCAATCAGAATAGCCAACATGTCAGCAACAATGTTAAATAACATTGGGGACATGGAGTCATCCTTTCGTAGGCCTTTTTTTGTCCGGAAGTAATGGCCTACCTCATCATTGACTTTGATGGCAACACTACCTCCAGTTACAAAATTTTGGATCCACTGGCACCATTTATCTGAGAAACCTTTCATTCTTAGAGCATGTTGGAGGAAAGACCATTTAACCTTGTCATAGGCTTTTTCAAAGTCAATTTTGAATATCACTCCACTCATGTTTTTCCGGTGCATCTCATGGACGGTCTCATGTAGGACTACTACACCATCGAGTATATTCCTTCCTTGCATGAACGCCGTTTGAGATGGCCGGACAGCATGGTCAGCTACTGCGTTTAACCTATTCGTAGCCACTTTGGTGAAAATCTTGAAGCTGACATTAAGGAGGCATATGGGTCTGAACTGTTGGATCCGTTCGGCCTCCTTAATCTTCGGCAATAAGACAATCTCGCCAAAATTCAGCCTGAATAGGTCAAGCCGATCAGCATGAAGACAATTGAACAACTCCAAAAGGTCAGTCTTGATGATATCCCAGAAATTCTGATAGAATTCTACGGGGAAACCATCAGGGCCTGGAGCTTTATTGTGTTCCATTTGGAACACAGCCGCTCTCACCTCCTCTTCTGAGAAAGGTGCCGTGAGGATATCGTTCTCTTCTGCCGTGACTTGTGGAAAAATGATGGTCCCAAAACGTGAGGATAGATCGCGATGTTCCATTTGATCTTTGCTCTTTTGATAACTAGTCTTAATAATATGTACTCCCTTTGTTTTTGGACAAAGGATGGATTTTATTGGCTCAAAAAGTAGCATCAAGAGAATACATATCCTAAGAGCACACACCTGACCTCTGCATAGTTAGGATGCACACAGATAACACTAACACACGCAGACAAAAAACACGCTGGCAATAGCAAAGTTATACAAGACCAAAATTATGCTTAGACGAGGTGAAAGTAAAAAGTCCAAAGTGATCAAATCCATGATCCTTAAACTATGATAATTACCATATCCACACCGTCCATGTCGTGACACCACACAGTCGAAGAAGTTCTTCAATAGCAACGCCTTCAAGAAAGGAGTGACACTCAAGCGTCGATGTCACCAGATCCAACCATCAAGGTTAGAGTATAGGCTTTCATCATGAAGAATCAATCCGAGCATATCTAAACAATGCCTTCAACAAAGTAACAATGTAAAGACATCGCCATTGCAAGGTATAAATAACTTGGGTCAAACCTAGGATTTCATTCCAGAACTCGCGACTTCATGCTCGAGTAGCACCATCGAAGTCATCAAGTGTTGTCACCACCATTTTTCCACGATCCCAGTAGCTACATGTAATGTCCACTACCGTTACATAACCATCCGTTTGTGTCAAGTCGTCGTCCATAATTTGTATCATACCACCGAAGTCAACCGCTGGATCTTGACATGAGGACTCTCGAAGATCTTTCGATGACCACCGCCATTGTCAAGCCTTAGGAGGCGGCTACTGTATAGTCTGCACGCACCCCATTCGGCCGATCAGATCTGAAACACCACCACCAAGCCATGAACTGTAGTGACGTCGATCATCTCGCTTGTGACTAGAGGATGGCTTGGTGAGGACGGGTACGACCAGTTGCCGATCCAATTTTTTCGGACCTTGCCAAAGCTACAGCCGCAGTCGAACATATGTCGGCGGGCCACTGGTCGACGTGCTCCACATCCATAGACAAAACCACCACTGGGTCGCCGGCCAAGGGAGAGCCAGATCCGGGGGAGTTCCGTCGGAGCAGCCGCCTGAGGACGTTGTACACCCAGCGCGGTCGCCACGCTTGCCAGAATCCAAGCGCCACGCTGCTGCCTTGCCCCGCGGGCCAGGAAGCCGAGCACCACAAACACACTCCAGAGTCACGCCGTCCCAACCTCCTAGCGCCAGCGGATTAAAACGTCGCGCCGCCGTCGTCACCGGAGCCTGCCGAGCTTGAGTGGGGGAACGACCGGCGGCGCGATGGTTTTGCCAAAACTCCATGTCTGTGCGACTACTTTTATCATTCCCAATCGCCAGTAGTGCTAGCAAATTTCTGAATTTTAACATCCACTAGTAAGCGTGCACGTGCGAATCAAACCACGTCAAAACTCATGCAGGTATACAATTTTGAATTCATACTCTAGAATGACCCCTTCTCTATAAACAAAAGGAGAAAGTACAAACCTATCAATTATCTTTTGAGAATGTCATCTTAGGTTCAAGCAAACTACGAAGAAATCATAACTGTACAAAAAATGTCACAAATCAACGGGAATCAACTGGATGAACAACTTCTCCATAGAGAATATATAGATGTAGCCTATTTAGTTTATTGTATAGTAAAAGTAGAATCAAATTGAACTTCAAAGAAACATATAAACATTGTTTCCTTCTTGGAACAAACACCTCCCAAAAAATAGCAATCTTGGAAGAACTGAATTAGTTTCCTTCTTGGGTCTGGGCTGTTTGTTATCTTTAGAATTTGAAGGCTCGGTGGCTATGGTAATCCCACCCATGGGAGTCATAGCGGGTACCACCTGCGAGCAGGAAGAGTCGGACAGTTTTTCCTCCATTCTCAGTTTATCTCAGCATCTCCTGGAATGGAACTACGGTGGGGCAGCATATTGTAGTTACAAACACACTGCTGTCGAAGTATACATAGAGAAAGCTGTAATGGAAAGTAGTATGATCTGAACTAATTGCTCATCTTTTGAAATAGTAGGAGATCGTATATGAGAACTCAAACCGGTGGTGGCGCCTATTACTAAAGCCCATAGATCTAAGGAGGGCACTTAACCTTATAAGAATATATTGCACTAATCTATCATCAGCAACATTACTGTGGAACCTAAACTTTCAAAGTAGTACATTCAGCGGAAAATATAATACTTGCTGAGAGCTTCTGTTTTACAACCGTTTAGCGGATTTAATTAGGAAGTAATGTAAACAATAACAAAAATAAAATTTGAGTCCTCCAATGCATGTCATGATATGCATGGACTTCAACAGAGGAGGAGAATAGTTTCATGATGATGTGTGCTGTAAAAGTGATGATCCTAAGCCAATTTTCCTAGGACAAAGCAAAGTACAAACACAGATAAAAAGTGAAACATCAATACTTGTCGTACAAACACAGATAAAAAGTGATGCATTCTAGTGAGCACCTTGTGTATGATGCAGAGGTTGTCGTGCAAAGACCAAGAAATGAATTTTGCAGAATTTTGAATGAGTTATAATTCAGAAAGCCTACTGAGATTGATGCACTTGGGTGTGCACTTACATTTACAAATAGTAAAGACTCCATGACTTTTGCCATACCTGGAGAAATAACTACCACAAGGGTTCCTTGGATTTCTGCAATTATAGAAAGAAAGCTTCTTTCTGCTTCTTAAAACATGTCTCTAGGGCATTTTTCTCAAGTAACTTGTAGGGAATAGCAATGACAATGCTTCTACTGGATTCATTTTCTCCTGTAGACAACTTGACATGTGTATATATTATGTAAACTGATACTAAATTCATGTAATTTAGGCAAATCTCAAGCAATAGTTACATAGATTAGTCTGGATAGTGATAAACCAAAATCTGTACTTCACAAAATCACCAAAGCAAAAAGTTTCTTCCACTATTAATCCAGCATATTTCCAACCTAAATCTTAAGGGGAGGAGTCAGATGTTCAATAGAATATGGTCGGTAGAAAAGCACTACACATACAACTGTGTTAAATTTGTCCAATTAAGCTGCTATTGAACATGTCACTCAGCAAAAACAAAGCTAGGTGTCGATATATTTTGGTTCCTGTCCTGTTGTCATCTATCCTTGAGTTTGCAACAAAAATTTCCACAAGGAACATAATATGAACAAGGGACATCACCAACAATTATTTCACAAGGAGATGCGCGGAGAGAATGTCAAGGAAGTGATCGGTGCTGGTACAGCTAGCTTACCATGATCAAGTTACATGTATAGGCAGACCATAAGATGATTCAAGTCCAGTAATATTCAATGTTCTCATGATCACCTGGTTGGCAAAAATACAAATAACTCTTCCACACAACACTCTAGAGAAAATCGAACAACATAAGTAGCTAAGCCTTGGGCTGGTGGGTTACCTCCAGGCATCTTGTCGAAGCCCTGCCATTTGGACACGTAGACAGCCGTGTCATATGCCGAGTACCCCAGGAGCTTCAAGAGTAGATGGCAGATGCAACTGCCAGTACATTGACCTCTTACAAAAACCTGGAGCCCTGTCTGGTGGATCGAGGACAAGAGGGAGTGAACAACGGAGGGCACCCTGTTTTCTTTCTCATCTCCTGCTTGCTTGTACATCTAAAATGAACATGCAGATATGCAGAATGCCAGCTTCAGCATACAACAACACACCAAGTTGAGTTATCCAGTTACTATTTTGGATGAAACTAATGAGCAAAACAGATAGCACAGTGCCTTTCTCTGAACAAGGCTTGATAAGGCCGCACATACATGGCACGGTGGATTACAAATCAGCTAGCTCATGATTAAATTACAGAAGGGGAACCAATCGTGCCCACGCTGATGTTTTATTTTAACCCTGAGCTGGGCTAAAAGCCTGAAAAATGGTCTTTAGAATGCCAGCAATGTATGTAGATTTTTGTTTTGCACTACAGTCCTATAGTCAAAATAGATCAAACATGATACATATCAAAATTGCTATCGATGTTATCTTGGGCGGTAGTTTTAAGGAGTAAATTCAGAGTAGAAGAGGCTAGGAACATCATCAGGAATACTAACGACAATTCACTTGGAAGCAACTGCTACCAAAAATGTATTACTAACGACAAATTCATTTGGAAGCGGCCGATATACATGTGATTAGAGAAATGTTCCTACAACCTGAACTTATCAAAGGTTGGGAAGCGCTAAAGGGCAGTTTCATACGGTAGCAGCCATCCAGCCAACATGACGAACAAATGTTGGGGGAAGTCGGGTCGCGAACAGAAACGTACAATTCCCATAAACAGAGCTGACCAGAAAAGAGCAGACGCGGGGACATACCGTGATCTTGTCTGCAAAGTGGGCGAGGTCGGGGAGCCAGGGTCTCCGCCGCAGCAGCACTAGAGGCAGTCGCTGACGAGTATGGTCAGGTCCATCTCACTCTCGTGGTTCCCGTTGTGTCTCCCGGGCCCTTCTCCCCCTCCCGCGTCTGCAGACACAGGTCGCCCATCGGTCAGGCTGGACGGAGCGAGCGGGCTTTTCGGCCCGCTCGTGGCCCGTTGTAGACCGGACCGATCGGTCCTGGCCCGTTGAAGAAATTGGCCGGTCCGGTCCCTAAATTTCAGCCCGAAATTTACTCGGTCCGGTCCGGTCTTTAACCGGTCCGACCGAGCGGACCGAAGCTGCAGATCGTTCCTCGATGTCGCAGCCGCCGGCGACGCACTGGCCATGCCCCGCCCCGTCGTTGTTCACCAGAATAAGTGTAATTCCGTCAATTGAAGAGATAGGGGCAAGAGGTAGAAGACTCTGGTCACGCGCTGAAGTTTCTTTCCTATTGTTCAGTCCAACAGAAAAGGGAAAGACAAGAGAAACGGGATTAGATCCGATAATCACTGCACCATCCCACGACTAACTCCACGCTGCCGTTTCCCTTTATTCCACAATGTTGTTTCCTTTTATTCAATCCAACAGAAAACACAAGGAAACTCCTATTCCTACGTAAAAGGCTTACCAAATCTGTATGTGCAATCACGATTCAGTTTCGTCAGTATCTTCAGTATTTTCAGCAGCGGCAGACCCTGATGAAGAAGCCCCCCAAAACACGGTGGTGATCGTGGGTCGTCGCTGCCCCACCCGCACAGAGAAAATCATGGGCCGTTACTTTCTTTCCTTCTTTTCGTTGATCAGATAATAAAAATAACCAGAAAAACGAGGTTTGATCCGTCAATTACGGCGTCATCCCACGACTAACCCCACGTAAAACTTGATCCTCTAATCACGGCCAGGACAGTACGCACAAAATCGTTGACTCATGCACGCGTTAAATTGCTTGCATGTAGCGGAAAAACTGCTAAAGAACATTTTTTTTTCCAACCGGGCTCACACCCCTTTCCATTAATTTTGCAATCAACGGAAATACATCAGTCTGTTTCACAGGTCTGTTTAGAACCGTACCACAAAGGCTAAAGACTACCATAATGGAAATGATTGCAACAACTAAAAGGGGACTGAAAAGGGTGGAGCGAGCTGGTGCATCATCAGGAAACCCACCGCAAGAAGATCCTAGAACGGATCATCTGCCATGGGGTGAAAATCTGATGACACAAAACAAGCCACTGCTCAACTATGAAAACAGGTTCCCAGGATAGAACTGCAAGTACACCTCGACCTCTAGACAAAAGGCACTAGTGCAGAACCGGGCAATAGCACCGGTTTGTAAGGTCCTTTAGTGCCGGTTCCATAACCGGCACTAAAGTGTGTGCACTAAAGGGGGGGGGGACTAAAGCCCCCCCTTTAGTACCGGTTCAGCACGAACCGGTGCTAAAGGGCAACCACGTGGCACGAGCCAGCTCCGGGGGCCTGGAGCCCTTTAGTACCGGTTGGTAAGACCAACCGGTACTATAAGGTTTGGGGGTTTTTTAGTTTTATGATTTCTTTTTTCATTTAATTTTGTGTTTCCATTTTAATTCTTTTTCGTTTGCTGGTATTTTACGATACTACACATTGTACACGTTATGCACACACACACACACACACACACACACACACACACATATATATATATATATATATATATATATATATATATATATATATAATTTCTAATAGAACCAATCATGCGTATATATATCATCAATGTCTCACAAACCACCATATTAATTAATTCACACATACACACATGTATAGCTATATACAATTTCTCCTACATATGCATGTTGCCTTCGGAGCCAGTGGCATTAGCCTAATTGGTGCCTTCGGAGCACGATGACAATTGGAAGTGGTTTTCATGGGGGCGGTAGCGGGTAATAGTATTCTCCCTTCGGATTTATGACCTGGTCGAGCAAAAATCCCACTATTTCCTCTTGAAGTGCTTCTACGCGCTCCGTTTCTAGGAGCTTCTCCCGCACCTCTCTGAACTGTTAAGAAGGAGATCAATATGCATGTGTATTAGTTGTGTGACTAGATATCGATAATGGTGTAAAAATTGTGAATAGTGTTCTAACAAGCGTACCCATTCCTGTCTTTGAGATCTGCTCCTTTCGGACACCATCATGCGAATGTTCTCGCAAACGCAGAATGCACATAGATCAGTCCCCTGCGCCTGCTTCAGGGCCTTTACGAGAATGGAATTTGATCAGATAATAATTAATCAAGCATAATAATTAAAGATATGGCAGCTAGCTAGCTAGCTAGTACTACTTAATTACTTACCTTGGGTCGAAACCATTTAAGCTTTTTTTTTCATTCGCCTTCCGTGACGCTGATGAACCTTGCCCAAGCCCTGTCCGCCGACAAAGAAAATGAATAAAGGGGTTATTAAATAGTTCATATCATGGAATGACGAACTAAATAGGCCGAGATATATAGTTAATAATGATTGAAATTACCTGTTGATTATCCCAAACAAGATGTTATAGTCAGAATTTTCTTTGAGTAGTGAGTCCAGTATTTCAACTGTTCCGGCGTCAACTTTAATGATACACAAGATCCAGTGAAATCTGCATGCACACACGTTTGCATGTCTTAATTAAGCGGGCATATGTAAGCAAAAACATGTAGCTAGCTAGTAGGCAAAAACAGAGAATTTGTAGTACAAGACAGTATGACTCACTGGAAGTTGTAAGGAAGTAGTATATCTTCATTGTATTTGAGGCGCTTCAAGAACTCTAGCATGTTGTCCTCTACGTCCTTTTGATGATGTGGATTTATTAGCCATGTGTATTCATTAACGGTGTTTGGGTCAATGAACCCAATGCCAAAGCGTCCATCTTTTCTCATTTCATACATCTTCATCCTGCATAATACCACAGAAAAGAATATAGTGAGGATAATTACAGGTAATGATTGATCAAAAGGATCACTACAGCTATCTTGAGACTTAAATTACAGAAAGAAATCACTTACAGACAATAGCAACTGACGATAGATTTGTCGAGTGCGTCTTGATTGTATAACTAAAACAGTTCAGAATACTCAACGGACAAAGCTTTCTCATGGAAGTAATGCTCCTCCTTGACATTCACCATGAGGGACAATCGATCTGAAATCTTGGTAATGTTCATGTACCATTGATGCAATTCATACATTCTCATTGGGAGGTTCTTGACCTTGTCTGGCTCGACCAAAGGTTGGCCCCGGACATATTTCTGTTTTATTTCATCCTCTCTAAGCACAGGCATGGGCTCGATCTCAAGGAGTTGTCCAACAGTGATGTTGAGAACTTCAGCCTGCATTATATGGTCCTTGGTTATTACCACATTGCCCACCTCGGGAACGTAAACTGTTTGCCCACAATAATATTGGGCGCGCGTACTGTCACGTGTTGTTGGCACAACAAGCGAGGGCATTGATTGCGCCGCCTGTTCTCCCAGCTGGGGAATGGTTTTCCCGCATTTTTTAACAGCTGCTTGTTGTTTGCTCGATCCCGAGCTCGCCTCCTTACGTAGACGTGCTCGATTTAACTTCCTGATGTGGCGCTCATAGTCTGTGTCAACAGGCTTGGGAGCTGGTGGTTGAGCCATACGAATGAAGTGGTCAATCGTTTCCTCAGGCACTTTCTCCCTTGGCGGCGGTGGCGGTTTCGGTGCAAAATGGGCTTCCACCTCGGCCTTCGATATGGCTGCGTTTTCCTCCTCGGACTTGTCATAAGGCCTCTGCGGAAGAGGCGTGAGGCTTGGACCATATTTATATCGCTTGCCTCCGCCTATACTTCCTGTACTACCTCGACTCGTACCGCTACGCACCATAGCTGCGGGGTGTCTCTTCTGCGATTGCTGAGGCGGCGGAGGCAGCTGACAGGGATGAGTTGGGCGAGGAGGAGTGGCCTGAAGCTGTGCCGGACTTGGAGGAGGAGTGGCCTGAGGTTGTGCCGGACTTGGAGGAGGAGTGGACGTCTGACGCTGTGGCGGACTTGGAGGAGGAGGAGTGGCCTGACACTTTGCCAGACTTGGAGGAGGAGTGGCCTGACACTTTGCCAGACTTGGTGGACTTGCAAGAGCGGGAGTCTCCTGACTCGATGGCGGACTTCAACAAGGAGTCGGCTGACGCGGTGTCGGTGGCCTTCGAAAGATGATGCAATCCTTTTTCCATAGGATGATACGATGTTTGGCCTCTCCGAGAAAGTGATCGCCGTCACCTCCAGAAATGTCAAGCTGTAGCTCCGAATATGGGTCCACCACCTCATCAACCAAGACACGAGCATAGCCCGCTGGAATCGGGTTGCAATGGAAGGTTGCCTTGGGGGGATTTGTAAAAGCAACGGCGTCCGCCACCTTAATGGGTATGTTCTTCATTTTGACGTGTAGCTCGCAGTTAGTGTTCTCCGTGATGTCATCTACGGGGTATCTATCCAGCATTGCATTGTCCGGGGCAGAACCCACGCTGCTTCTCGGCATGGATGGGGCGGTGCTATCCAATGCTGGATCATTCACTAGCTGCTGCAGCTGCTGAGACCCCCTTTGCTGGGTAAGTGAGTCGATCTGCTCCTGCTGCCGCTGGAATTTGACTGCCAATTCCACTTGACTTGCTTCTAGGCCTTGAAGGCATTCATAGTCCCGCTTCCTCTGCTCCTCCTCCATCTTCCTCTTCTTCTCCTCCGCAATCTTCTTTCTCGCACGGGTTCTGTAGTCGGTGTTCCAGTCTGAAAACCCCTCATACCACGGAATAGCGCCCTTGCCTCGTGTTCTTCCCGGGTGTTCAGGATTTCCCAGGGCACGCGTAAGCTCGTCGTTCTCTCTGTTGGGCTGGAACACCCCCGATCGTGCCTCTTCTATTGCAACAAGTATCGCATCGTCGGCTCCCTTCAGACTTGCCCTCGTCGAAACATTGCCTGTCTTCGGGTCCAACTCCCCCCCATGCGCATAGAACCAAGTCCAGACCCTGGGGGGCCAGCTCTTAGTAACCGGAGTGACACTTGCATCCTCCATCTCTTTCTCAGACTTATCCCACTTAGGCATTGCCACCGCATAGCCACCTGGCCCCAGCTTATGGAACTTATCCTTTTTTTCGGCATTCTTCTTGTTTATTCTCGACCGTTCCTTAGCTAATTCCGAATCCTTGAATTTCACGAAATCGTCCTAATGAGCATGTTGGTTCTCTAGTGTTCCCTCGAATACTGGAGTCTTCCTTCCTCCCTTGACGTACTTGTCACATTCACGATTCTTGTGGTTCTTGAATGCAACCGCCATCTTCCTAAGAGCAGCATCCTTGACTTTCTGCACATCTGCTTCTGTGAAATGATCTGGTAGGGTGAAATGTTCCATGAGAGTATCCCAAAGCAGGTCTTTTTGTTTTTTGTCGACAAAAGTAACATCTGGACGTGGAGCAGCGTCCTCTTTGTCTTTTTGTCTTTTGTCTTTTGCTGGCTCTCTCCATTCTTGAAGGGAGATCAGGAGTTGGTCCTTCACAAGAACTCCGCACTGACGAACGAACTTGTCCGCAATCTTATTGTACTTTACGCCCTCCTTTAACTTTTTGTTCGGGCCTCGTTTCGTCCTTTTGCCTGAAGATTTGCTCGATCCGGATGGCTGAAAGAACAAAGATCGATTCGTTAATATATATTCAAGTCATTTAAAACATGTGATGATCACCAGATGCCTGCTTATATAAATATATATACCCCGCCGGTCTTTGTTGTTTCAAGATCAACATTTTCTTCGTCATCATCATAATCATAGTTCATGACTTCATCAATTCGGTCGTCGCGATCGAATATCATATCACCCTCTCCGGTGTTGTTTAGAAATTCAGAGCCGTCATAATCTTCTTCATTCTGATCATCATCTGGCCCGTGAGGATGGCGTATCATATCGAACATGGCCTGTTCTCCCTCTCTGCCGGTATTGTCCGCCATAGCTTTTATTTAACTAATCCAAAAGAAATATAAAACAATTTAGTATTCAAATTACATCGTCTCGAATAATAGATATAATCTCGAATACATCATCTCGAATAATAGATATAATCTCGAAAACATCGTCTCGAATAATAGATATAATCTCGAATACATCGTCTCGAATAATAGATATAATATCGAATACATCGTCTCGAATAATAGATATAATATCGAATACATCACTGGCTAGGTAGCTAATAAAGATCGAATACTACAGAAGAATCTAGGACACTCGCGGTTCCTGCGGCGTGGGCGGTGGACACCCAAAGAGAAGGAACCCTCACAGGATCATAGCTGAAGTGAGATCCCTGAAGAAACTGCCAGGTATTGGAGAACCTGCCGCCCTCTAACACAACCATGTAGCGATGGGCGTGCTCGTCCTCCTCCCTGACACGGCGACGTACCACCTCCGGCTGGGCCGGCTCCCTCCGCGCCGAAACTGGCCCACGCGAATGCCACCAAACGAGATCAGGGTCGACGACGGGACCCGGGGCCGGGTTCCTCATCAAGCGGCGCGCCCCTCCAGGCAGCACCTCCCAGTGCCAGCCCGGCGGAGCCCAATCCCGGACATGGGTCAACCGGACGTCGTCGCGGAAGGGTCGACGGCGAGGATGCGGGCCGGGCATCGTCGAGAACAAATACTAGCTATATGCCCGCAAAAAGTAACATTTTTTTTAATGATTGAATTTTGATAACTAACATTTCTATATAACACTAATTATGCTATCATTGCATATGTCAAAATTCTATATGCTATTTCATACTAATTAAGCATCTAACACTAAAAACAGAAAAAACAACTTCTATACATCCATTAAAAACAGAAAAACATTATATAAAAAAATTTATACTAATTAAACACTAATTATATCCATCTAACATGCATTCATACATATATACTAGTGAAAAAACAATAATCTAAAAAATCTAAACTAATTAAACATATAAAATACGTATATACTAATATATACATGCATTCATACATATATACGTGTGTGTGTGTGTGTGTTCATCATGCTTGTGTGTGTGTATGGGCTCGGGGAGGGGCGGCGCCCATGGTGGCTGCCGGGGGCGAGGGAGAGGGGTTAGAGGGGGAGAGCTCACAGCGGGGCGACGGCGACGGCGAGGCGACGGCCGGGGGCAGCGACGGGCCGGGGCGTGACGCGGGGGCGGCGACACAGGGACGGCGCGACGGGGATGGGCCCGGGGCGGCGACGGAGACGAGGGCGGCGACGGGGACGGGGGCGGCGATGGCGACGGGGGCGGCGACGGCGATGGGGTCGGTGACGGCATCGATCGATCGGGGTGGGCGGTGCTTCAATGGGGAAACAGAGGAAGAAACAGAGGGAGAATGAAATTTTTCGAAATGTTGTATATATAGAAGGCACCTTTAGTACCGGTTGGAGCCACCAACCGGTACTAAAGGCCTGTTTTGGCCAGCCCAAGCGGCGGGAAGCGACCCCCTTTAGTACCGGGTGGTGGCACAAACCGGTACTAAAGGCCCCCCCTTTAGTACCGGTTTGTGCCACGACCCAGTACTAAAGGGGGTGCGCTGGCGCAGGTGCGGTGCGGCAAGTTTAGTCCCACCTCGCTAGCCGAGGGGCGACCGCACCGGTTTATAAACCCCCGTGCGGTCGCTCTCTCGAGCTCCTCTCCAAAGCAGGCTTACTGGGCCTACGTGTTCTTTGCTGCCCTATGGGCCCACTTGGCCTTTGCGGGCCTGCATCCTGGCCCAACGACAGGTTGGGTTTCTAGTCGTATGCAGGCCGCTGTGGCCTAGTAGGCGGGCTTTTTTTTATTTATTTTTTTGCTTTATTTATTTTTGTGTATTTAGAGTTTCTTTGTGAATATTTTTGCTTTAGGTACAAAAAATTACAAACTTTCTGTTAGTGCCCGTAGTTTTCAAATTTGAATAGTTTAAATTTTGAATTATTTGAAATTAGTGTGAATCACTAGTTTGTGAATAACTTAACTTTAAAAATCAGTAAAGGCATGAAAGAATTTGTTTGCACATAAAATTTCTTCGCGTTTCAAATGCCAAAACACATAATTACCCTAACTATTACAGAGATTCCCCTCTGGGTGTGAAACACAGAAGAAAGTGATGATAGTGAAGCCGATCACATCCCAGATCTTTGGGTGTGAAACTTTTTCTTCGCGTGTGTCCCTTTGCGCCGTAACCATGGAAAATCTTCATCATTTAACGGGATGCTCGGGTCAATATTCACTGTGAATGGAGCAATTTCATCAAACTTTTCATAATCTTCTGACTTGTCTGTCTTATCATTCACTCCCACGATGTTTCTCTTCCCAGAAAGAACTATGTGCCGCTTTGGCTCATCGTACGATGCATTCGCTTCCTTATCTTTTCTGTTTCTTGGCTTGGTAGACATGTCCTTCACATAGAAAACCTGTGCCACATCATTGGCTAGTACGAATGGTTCGTCTGCATACGCAAGATTGTTGAGATCCACTGTTGTCATTCCGTACTGCGGGTCTTCCGTTGCCCCGCCTCGTGTCATATTGACCCATTTGCACCGAAACAAAGGAACCTTTAAACCACGTCGATAGTCAAGTTCCCATATGTCCTGTATATAACCATAATATGTTTCCTTTCCCGTCTTGGTTTCTGCATCAAAGCGGACACCACTGTTTTGATTGGTGCTCTTCTTATCTTGGGCGATCGTGTAAAATGTATTACCATTTATCTCGTACCCTTTGAAAGTCATTATATTCGAAGATGGTAACTGGGACAGCAAGTACAGGTCATCTTCAATAGAGGTGTCATGCATGGTACGTGTCTGCAACCAGCTGGCGAAACTCCTGGTTTGTTCACGTGTAATCCAGTCATCAGACCGCTCCGGGTGTTTGGAGCGTAGCAAATTCTTGTGTTCATCCATATACGGAGCCACCAAGGCGGAATTCTGTAGAACTGTGTAGTGTGCTTCAGTGAGAGAATGTCCGTCCATACATATTATTTGTTCCCCTCCTAGCATGCCTTTTCCATCCAGTCTGCCCTTATGCCGCGATTCAGGAACACCAATCGGCTTAAGGTTAGGAATAAAGTCAATACAAAACTCAATGACCTCCTCATTTTGATGGCCCTTGGAGATGCTTCCTTCTGGCCTAGCACGGTTATGAACATATTTCTTTAAGACTCCCATGAACCTCTCAAAGGGGAACATATTGTGTAGAAATACAGGACCCAAAACGTTAATCTCTTCGCATAGGTGAACTAGGACGTGCGTCATGATGTTGAAGAAGGATGGTGGGAACACCAACTCGAAACTGACAAGACATTGCACCAAATCATTCTGTAACATTGGTATGATTTCTGGATCGATTACCTTCTGAGAGATTGCATTGAGAAATGCACATAGCTTCACAATGGCTAATCGAACGTTTTCCGGTAGAAGCCCCCTCAATGCAACCGGAAGCAGTTGCTTCATAATCACGTGGCAATCATGAGACTTTAGGTTCTGAAACTTTTTCTCTGCCATGTTTATTATTCCCTTTATATTCGACGAGAAGTCAGACGGTACCTTAATACTGAGCAGGCATTCAAAGAAGATTTCCTTCTCTTCTTTGGTAAGAGCGTAGCTTGCATGACCCTGATGTATGCCGTCTTCTCCATGCATACGTTGTTGGTCCTCCCGTGCCTTAGGTGTATCTTTTGTCTTTCCATACATGCCCAAGAAGCCAAGCAGGGTCACGCAAAGATTCTTCGTCACGTGCATCACGTCGACTGCGGAGCGGACCTCTAGGTCTTTCCAATATGGCAGGTCCCAAAATATAGATTTCTTCTTCCACATGGGTGCGCGTCCGTCAGCGTCCTTCGGAACAGGTTGTCCGCCAGGACCCTTTCCAAATATCACCTTCAAATCCTTGACCATATCATGTACATCAGCACCAGTACGGTGGCGAGCCTTCGTCCGGTGATCCGCCTCACCTTTGAAATGCTTGCCTTTCTTTCTTACGGGATGCCTGCTCGAAAAAAATCGACGATGTCCCGGTACACATTCTTCTGACAACTATTCAAGTATATACTATCGGTATCATCCAAACAGTGCGTGCATCCGCGGTATCCCTTGTTTGTCTGTCCTGAAAGGTTGCTGAGAGCAGGCCAATCATTGATGGTCACGAACAGCAACGCCTTTAGGTCAAATTCTTCCCCCATGTGCTCATCCCACGCACGTACACCTATTCCATTCCACAGTTGTAAGAGTTCTTCAACTAATGGCCTTAGGTACACATCAATGTCGTTGCCGGGTTGCTTAGGGCCTTGGATGAGCACTGGCATCATAATGAACTTCCGCTTCATGCACAACCAAGGAGGAAGGTTATACAAACATAGACTCACAGGCCAAGTGCTATGGTTGCTGCTCTGCTCCCCAAAAGGATTAATGCCATCTGCGCTTAGACCAAACCATACGCTCCTTGCATCATCTGCAAACTCCTTCCCGTACTTTCTTTCGATTTTTCTCCATTGTGACCCGTCAGCGGGTACTCTCAACTTTCCGTATTTCTTACGGTCTTCTCTGTGCCATCGCATCGCCTTGGCATGCTCTTTATTTTGGAACAAACGTTTCAACTGTGGTATTATAGGAGAATACCACATCACCTTGGCAGGAATCTTCTTCCTGGGGCGCTCGCCCTCGACATCACCAGGGTCATCGCGGCTGATCTTATAGCGCAATGCACCACATACCGGGCAAGCGTTCAAATCCTCGTACTCACCGCGGTAGAGGATGCAATCATTAGGGCATGCATGTATCTTCTGCACCTCTAACCCTAGAGGGCAGACAGCCTTCTTTGCTTCGTACGTACTCTCGGGCAATTCGTTGTCCTTTGGAAGCATATCCTTTATCATTACCAGCAACTTTCCAAATTCCTTGTCAGATACACCATTCTCTGCCTTCCATTGCAGCAATTCCAGTATGGTGCCCAGCTTTTTCTTGTCACCTACGCAATTCGGGTACAACAATTTTTTATGATCCTCTAACATGCGCTGCAACTTCTTCTTCTCCAAATCACTTGCGCAGTTTCTCTTTGCATCGGCAATGGCCTGACCTAGATCATCAACGGGCTCATCTGATGCATCTTCTTCAGCTTCTTCCCGCATTGCCGGCTCGGCTTCTTCCCGCATTACCGGCTCAGCTTCTTCCCCCATTGTTGTATCATCGTATTCAGGGACCATGGCCAGGATAGCTGTCGTCGTCCTCTTCTTCTTCATTGTCTTCCATCATAACCCCTCTTTCTCCGTGCTTGGTCCAAACATTATAGTGGGGCATGAAACCGGACTCAAACAGGTGGACGTGAATGGTTCTTGACGTAGAGTAATTGCGACCATTCTTACAGTCAGCACATGGAAAAGGCATAAAACCATCCGCCCGCTTGTTTGCCTCAGCCGCAAGCAGAAAAGTATGCATGCCCTCAACGAACTGGGGAGAGCATTGGTCATCGTACATCCATTGCCGGCTCATCTTCATTACACAACACCGAATAGACCAAATTAATACAAGTTCATACATAAAGTTCATACAACACTTAAATGCAACAAACAACTAACTCTCTAGCTAAAGCATTTAAATGCAACAACAAATGCGATCAAGATCGCAACTAAGGTAACAATTGATCCAAGAGCATAATGATACCAAGCCTCACTATCGATGGCATATTTTCTAATCTTTCTAATCTTCAAGCGCATTTTCTCCATCTTGATCTTGTGATCATCGACGACATCGTCAACATGCAACTCCAATTCCATCTTCTCCCCCTCAATTCTTTTCAATTTTTCTTTCAAGTACTCGTTTTCTCTTTCAACTAAATTTAACCTCTCGACAATAGGGTCGGTTGGAATTTCCGGTTCACATACCTCCTAGATAAAAATATCTATGTCAACTTGATGGGCATAATTTGTCATAAACACGAAATGCAACAAATAGTTTTAAAAGAGAATATACCACATCCGAATCATAACAAGGACGAGGGCCGACGGGGACGGATATCAAAACCATGGCACTATGTATAACAAACAACGTACGGGTAAGATAATTATTATACGAGTAACTATATATCCAAATCACACAAACATCAAATTTTTATATAAAATTTCATGAACAAGAGGCTCACCACAAGGTGGTGCCGGCGACGGGACGGTGCGGGCGATCGACGGTGGTTACGACAGAGATTTAGAAGGCACTAAGTAAACCAGACCTACATATGCAAACTAAGTGTTATTTTGACCTCAAATTGCATATAAATCAAATACTACCACATATAATTCCTCCCAAATTACTAAAACCCGCAATTAATCACTATATAAACCAATGCAAGAGCTAATCTAGCAATGAGAGATGAAAGGACAAAGTTGCTAACCTTGATGATCATTTGAATGGATGGGGGCCTGCAAATCTTGACAAATTTGGGGCAAATTTTGTGATGAACTCGAGAGGAAGAAGGGAAGAACAGAGGAGAGGGAGAGGAGAAAGGGGGAAGAACAGAGTGCGGGTGGACGAAGGGTTTATATAGGACGACCTTTAGTACCGGTTCGTGCCATGAACCGGTACTAAAGGTGCTGGAAGGGCCCCACTCTGACAACATCCTGCCACCACTTTCTTTAGTGCCGGTTCGTGGCACGAACCGGTGCTAAAGGTTTGCCACGAACTGGTACGAAAGAGCTCCTCCCGCCTAGCCGTTGGAACCAGCACTAATGGACATATTAGTGCCGGTTCTGTTACAAACCAGGACTAATGTGTCTCACATTTGACCCTTTTTCTACTAGTGAGGGACTACCATGAAACAATAAACCAGCGGGCATCAGACCCCTGTGGCCAGTCGAAACGCAAAAAGTGCCCAACCGAAGATCCCAGCTAACCAATCTGGATCCCATCCATGTCTCCCAAGAGAGGCCTGCTACGAGGAAAGGTTCTGTCCGCTAGTGCAGCTGCTGCCTGGGCCAACCTCTTCACTCCAGCTTGGAACTTTGCTTTGTCCTCGTCTTTGAGAAGCCCTGCCCAATACAACATGAATGAGCAAGCAGTGAAAACAGCCTCCAGGGGAGTGCGGGCAACATATTTATCAAAAGTAACTTTATTGCGGAGGCACCAGGTCCCCCAACATATGGTAGCTACGATCATCACATAGTATTGCTCTCCCCCTGGGAAGAATTTATATAGCCAGATAAAACTTTGCCACAGGGACCGAGGGCAACAAGACGTGCCAACTGTTAAACCCAGAACCCCCCCCCCAAGCGGTACGAGCAAGTAGGCAAGTAAAGAACAAGTGATTAGCCGTCTCTATATTGGTACAAAAAGAACAAGCAGGGTTCCCAGGCCACTTCCTACTGCGCATATTATCCCGTGTCAGCACAGCATTCTGTAAAAGTTGCCACAAGAAGATTTTAATCTTCAATGGAATGGCCGCTTTCCACACCCATTTATAATTGGGACCAGATAAGTTTCTTTCCAACCACTCATACATAGATTTAGTCGTATACTTCCCCTTACTACTAAATGCCCAGGAAATTGTATCTGAAGAACTGTTCAATGATAATTTTCTAGCTTCCGCAACCACCCAAGCCCATTGTTCACCCAACACACCGTTCAATCTCCGTCTTAATCCAAGGGTATAATTATTTCTAACCCAGGATATAATAGTACTCTCTTGATCGTGGCAGATGCTAAAAAGATCAGGAAATCGATCTTTCAGGACAGTGTTCTCTATCCAAGGGTCGTGCCACACCCTGCTCAGATCTCCACTATTGATATTGACTTTTCTACCAGCCATATACGAGTCCTTGACTTTCATGATAGCCTTCCTGTAAGGAGAATCGGGAAAACGACTGCGTATATTAGCCACAGTCTTGTTTCTGAAGTATCTAGCTCTCACAATACGCTGCCATAACCCGTCGCTAGTTTCGAGCTTCCACCACCACTTAACTAGTAGGGCAATATTCTGTTTATGTAAATCCTTGATTCCCAGCCCCCCAATATTCTTAGATCGGCAAATTCTAGCCCACTTAACCATATGATATCCATGTTTCTTGTTCTTCCTTCTCCAGAAGAATCGACGACGGTGTTTCTCTATCTTTTCAATAAAGGTTTTATTGAAGAGGAACATCGACATAAGGAACGATGGAATCCCATCAAGGTTGGATCCCAATAAGGTTAGCCTGGCCCCAGAGGAAGCTGCATAGGCAGCCCAAGCATCAAGTTTTTTGATCGGTTTACCATCAAGGAAGTCTAGATCCGCATTCTTGAGGACGGAATATGTTACTGGTACACCTAGGTATTTCATAGGCAAGGTGCCCACTTGGCAGCCAAACATATTCGCATGTGCTAGATCGATATTGTTGTCTCCTCCAATACTAAATATCTCACTTTTCTCAAAATTAATTTTTAGCCCTGACATGAGTTCAAAGAGATAAAGCAAGAGCTTGATATTGACAGCTTTCTCAATATCATGTTCAAAACATAGCACAGTGTCATCTGCGTATTGTAGGATGCCCACCCCCTCCTCAATAAGATCGACAGCCAACCCTTTAACAAGACCGTTTTTTGAGCCGCAAGCACCATCTTAGTGAGGCAATCAGCTGCCAAATTAAAGAGGAAAGGGGAGTGAGGATCACCCTGTCTCACCCCCTTAGCACTTTGAATATATGGCCCCACCTCATCATTGATTTTGACACTAACTGTGCCATTCTTAAGGATTTGAGATACCCACCCACACCATTTAGAATCAAAACCCCATTTCCTATGACAGTCGAGTAAAAAATCCCAATTAACTTTGTCATAGGCTTTCTCGAAGTCAAGTTTGAGAATTATACCCACTTGTTTTTTGACATGAGTATAATGTAAAATCTCATGTAAAGATAGAATGCCATCCACAATATGTCTCCCTTTAATAAAGGCATTTTGTTGAATACTGAACAGCTTATTTGCATATTTACTAGACCTAATATCCATGGCTTTTGTGAGCAGTTTGTATGGGCAACGCAACAAACAGATGGGTCTATATTGTTGTATCCTCTTAGCATTAGAAGATTTAGGCAACAAGGTTATAATGCCATAATTCTGGCATTGCACATCCAACTTGCCCTCATAGAACCAATCAAACATATGCCATAAATCCTGGGCAACCACTTCCCAGCAATGTTGATAGAACTCAACAGGAATGTCATCCGGGCCAGGTGCCCGATTAGTTTTCATGCTAAACAGAGCCTTCTTGATCTCCTCAAGGGAAAAAGGTCGGGTCAAATCATCATTGTCCTTAGGGGTAATTTTTTCCTCCTGAGACCATAGAGTTGCATCAATTTGGCAAATATTTCCAGGGGCCGGTCCAAAAAGGTTCTTATAGTATTCGATGGCATGGGCTAATAAGTTTTTGGTTCCATCTATAACCACAGATCCACATTCAAGGGAGATCATAGAGTTTTTCCTACGACGCCCATTAGCAACCTTATGAAAAAAATCAGTGTTATCGTCTCCTTTCAATAACCACCTCTCATTAGATAGTTGATGCCAATGAAGTTCTTCTTCCACATATATATCATTGAGCTCTACTAGGATATTTAGTTTCCTAGTATAAGCTCACCACATAGGCCAACTTCCTCTTCGAGCTTTTCCAGCTCCTGAAGTTCAAGTTTAATAAGCTTCTTTCTAATCTTGTTGTGACCAAACAAATTAGATCCCCACCCTTTAAAGAATTTCTTGAACCTCTTCAGTTTAATGTTCAAGGAATCGATGGGGTTGTTTGTGTACACCGGCCTAGACCAAATCCCAGCCACCAGAGGAAGAAATTCTGGATTTTGAAGCCAAGCATTATCAAATCGGAAGCATCTATTTCCAGGTGCTCTAGAGGAGGCTCTCCCACTATCCAATAACAAAGGATTATGATCAGATAACTCTTTGATCAACTTAGCAACAGAAGCAAGAGGGTATAAGTCTTCCCAGTCAGGAGACATAAGCACTCTATCCAATTTTTCTAAGGTTGGGTTTTCCTGTTTATTAGACCAGGTATAGCAACCACCTGTCATGTAAATCACCCTCAATCCAAGCAGATGTATGACAGAATTGAACACATCAGAAAAATGGGATATAGCAGTTTTTTTATTCTTCTCTCCACTATGCCGAATGATGTTAAAATCCCCCCCCCCCACACCAAATATGGTATGCTGGTATTATGACATAAAGAGGACAACTCTGCAATGAACTCAGGTTTATGCTCATCTTGAGCAGCACCATAAACCGTCGTAAGGGACCACCTACAGTTTTTGTTCTTATCGAACAGGTCTAATTGCAGGATGTATCTACCATGTATAATTTTAAGGATATCAAAGTTATCCTTCTTAATACCGCACAAAATGCCTCCAGATTTCCCCCTAGAAGGAACCCATTCCCAATGGAATTTATGGCTCGGGTCAATTTTCCTAAAAAAGGATGGTTTATATATCTCTTTCATAGTCTCTTGCAGACCAATAAAATCAATCTCATTGGCATTTATCATATCAATGAGACAGGTAGCCATGCCTTTCTTACCTGCCCCCCTACAATTCCAAAATATGCCTTTCATTTATATCGTTCTGGTTTATCCTTCACTCTGGTAGGTCTGCCAGGATCCAGGGCAGCCCTACCTTCTCCCTTTTTCTTTTGACTTCTCGTCACAGGTCTCACAGATTCATTAGGGGATAAAACCACCACTGATTTCCTACGCTGGTTTTTCTTCTTTTTTTGTTTTGACTGGACAAGGATAAAAGGTTCCTCCTCGTCCCTAATATCATCGTCCCAGGATAAGGAAAGGGGCACATCATTACCTAAGCCATCACTAATAGTTATCTTAGGTGGATTTGCATCATTATATTTATCTTTTAGCAAATTCCTGGAAAGTTCAAGCTCACGCAAGGCATCTACAGTAGCAAAATCAGCATCCGGAATTTGCACACCCATCAAAGCAGCACGTAACAAAATAGCAGTATCAAACAAGGCAGAATACTGATTTTGGGGGTTGGGTACTTTCATACCTTCCGAGTCACGCTTCTTCATCCTGTTGATGGCTGTATCTCCCACTTTTTCCAGCTTCTGCATCTGCCTGCGTGGAGCATATTCCTCACAAACCATATTATCATGGATTGGGGACCCAGAAGGAGATTCAACTGTATAGGTACTTCAGTTCTCCCCCCTTCCATGGATCCCTCCTCAAGCGGAACAATATGGGGTAGAGAAGGCCAGGACACATAATCTGACAGAGGAGAGAAGATGCCCCCCTGATTTGCATCATCATAATGAAAGTACACAGGTGAGGGAGGAATAGGAGTTATAATCCCCCAAGCACCTTTGCGAGCATCAGATTCATATGTGGGAGATTGAGTCATCTCTTCCACCTCCACTTCTACAGGATTCTTTTCATATGAAACACCAACAGCTTGAGGATCATAACATGACATTTTTCCAGCTGCATGTTCTCTGGCCATGGTTTCAATAAGCAGCTCCGTATGATTCCCCTCATCACTCTCCTCCTCTTCCTCACTTTCAGCGACAGCAGCCAGCCGCTGCCCCCCTTTGTCATAGTTTTGTGAGGAAAAGTTCCCAACCATAGAGGCACTCGTATCTCCTTGCCCAGCAGATGAAGCAGGATATGATTCCATCCTTGCTTTCTTGGGAAAGGAGGGGGATGCACTACTATCCACAGCAATGGAAGACTGACTCTTGTCAACCCCCATAGTCACAACTCTCTCAACTTCATAAAAGAAATCATAGATTTTCTCCTCGAGCATCCCTTCAGCCGAGGGGGGAATTTTCTCTACCTCTCTGCACCCAAGAAGGATTCTAACATATTCAGGCTTATGAATAGTAGCTTCATCGACTTCCAGAGTTATCCCTACCAGAGCCCCAGCATAAGCTGCATGTTCAAAGCACCTTTTTCAATAGGAATATTACGAACTTTCACCTAGGCTTTCTCCATGATCCCTTTGGCCCCTATGGAAGCAGTCCAAGGAGTAATGCAGACCACAACAGCTCCCTCTTTCAAAGGCATACGTTTCCCATAGCAACATGCTCTCTCAACCTCACTAGCATTAGGAAAACGCATCACAAACTTATCAAGACCAATAGAACGAGCCGTACAACGCCATTTCTTTTTGCCAGGTTTTTTAGCAAAAATAGCATCGAACTCCTGCTCAATCTCTTTCACAGATGCAAAACCCTCCACAATAGAGATCACCACGTTGTTAGTTTTCTCAACACCCTGTTTAGCAGCACACATATCAGGAATATAGAAGAAACCTTGGCCAGGCGACTGGAATCCGCACATGAATGGAACACATTCCCACGGCCTTAGGTTTTGACACAGTTGAGCCATATGACCTAACTTGTTGCATTTCTCGCATCGGATAGTGGGACAACGAGGAGTGAAATGACCTGGGAGGGAGCAGTTGATGCAGATCTCATCGCTGCTTTTGGTCGCAGCTTGCCCAGTCGGTGGAGGTGGAGGTGGAGGTGGCTCCTTGCTCGTCGTCGTCTCCTTGGTCGCCCCGCTCATGGCCCGCGCCGCCGATTCCCATCTGTCCCCGACCTCGCCTCCGCCAGATCTCGAACCACCAGACACCTGCGGTGGTGGATCTGGCCGCTGCCAGACCATGTGCCGGGTCTGGTTCGGCAGCGGAGCTTTACGCCCTCCGCCGAATCCGCCTCACGCCATGTTGTCGCGCCACCCTCCAGATCTCCCCCCGCCTCGCTCTCCCATCGAAGTGTGCGGCTCACCACCAACCCGCTCCGTCGCAGCTACCTGGGCAAACGAGCGGTCGTCGCCGCCGGCCTTGCCGCGCCACCAGCCGAAGGAATCGTGTGGGGAGAGATTGGGGGGGCAAACCCTATCTTGCTCCCACAGGTGCCCGAAGAGATGTGCGAGATGCGCGTCCCGTGGACTAGAAGTGGTGGTAGGTGGGGAAGTTGGTGCGGCTCTCCTCGCCTCTTCCGCACCATATGACTCCACACCCGGATTGAAGCTGGGCCCCTCATGGCAGTCAGGTGGCCTTGGCCCCGCGCCCACGTGATGTGAACCCGCGTGTCTTCCGTGTACCGCTCTCCGCACCGGAACATGCGCCTCGCCCGCTTGATTCGGCCACGTCGCCGGAATTCGCTCCCGTACCCTCGCGAAATGGCATGGTAGTGAGATGACGTCATCAATGTCGATGTGTTCCCCCGCGCGCAGGAAACGTGCGTCAACAGTGACCCCACGCCCGTCGATCAGGACGAGGCGGAGCGCGTCTCGTCGGAGGATTAGCTCGCCGTCGTGGAATGTTAGTGTGGTTGTGTGTAGATCAGCGACGTACGAGACGCGCCATCGCTCGTCGGGCGGGGAGGAGGATGAGCACGCCATCGCCTCCTCCATGCGACGAGAAGATGGACTGAACCCTTTTAACTGCTAAAGAACATACGTGCGCATGCAACAATCGTGGCCCGGCCAGCGCCACCGCGTCCCGTTGCTGCCATGTGTGAACCGTCGCCGTTCTCGACCGTGTCCAGGAGCTCGCAGGAGTCGCCTCTCGCGGCTGCCATGGTCATGACCTCGCCGCCGTCGGTCCTTTCGGTCCGGCCCGAGCTTTACCTCCGCCAGTCCGGTCCAGAAAAAGAGGACCGCCGCTCTTCTCGGTCCGGTGCGGTCCGGTCCGCCGCCGGCCGGTCCAAACGGTGGCTTGGTCAGGGACCGGCCCGGCCCGGACCGTGTCCACCCTGACCCATCGGCGACCCCCTGCCCCAGCCGATCCTAGGCGACACCCTCGCTGGCGGTGCGTCTCCCGGGCCCTTCTCCCCCTCCCCGTGTCCGCAGCCACAGGTCACCCATCGGCGACCCCCGGCCCCGCGCCCGCTGCTGGCAAACGACGGCGGCGGCGGCAGCAGCAACGTGAGATTTTGTTTTGCCCTAATTTTTTCTTTGTGGGATTTGGCGCTGAGCGGTTGCGAACGCAGGATGGGATATTTCTTCACCCGGTGGAGCACGGTCAGCCGGCAGTAATTGCTAAGCGCACACCATCTCAGGATAAGATTAATCCTGACGGTTAAGATTTACTTAAGAGGGATGATCTAATGGTGCTGATCTAGCTGTGTACGTTTACTGGGGTGTACTTAAGAAAGAAAATGTTTAATTGTTTATTAGTAGTAGAGATGACTTTATTGACTTTATTTTCTTTAACATTCATTAATCTGTTGAGTTTTTTCACTAGTAGTTCTAGATTTTAACATCCAGTATTTGTTGACTTTTTTTTTCTTTAAGATTCATGGATTTCTAGGGTTTTTATTTGGCTGTAATCACTTGAATTTTGCATCTCAATTGTTAGCCCAATCACATCATAAAATCTACTACTACCATTACTTAGAACATGCTCTTACAAATATTAATAGCATCACAAATACAAGAGCACATCGCCATCACACGTTTGCCTCAGCAAAGCAGAGGATCCAGAAACAGTTAAGAAAAGAAGGAAGACCAGGAAGCAAAGCATTTTTCCTATAAATCCCGACTCTGCCCTCCCCTGCTTCATCTTGAGCTCAACCAACCCCTGGCACGGCCTCTTCCTCGCCGTCCTCTTCGCCGACCTCCCCGCGGCTCACCACCGGCGTCGTTAACTTCTTGACCCACCGTGCCATGACCACGCAGCAGAACCAACACGCGGAAGCAGCATCCCGCCAACCCTCGCTCCACTCGCCGGGCTCGTCCACTGGCTCTGCCAACTCCGCGCCATGGCACCACCGTGCTCTGACCACGCCGCCCCTGCTCCCGTTCGACACCAACGATGCCGACGAGATGCTCCTTCTCCACATGCTCTCAGAGCACCAGCAGGACACGCACAAGGCCGTGGCGGCGCCGGTGAAGCGAGAGGAAGCAGGTCACCAAGTCAGCGCCGGGGGAACGCGCGGTGCGCAAGCGGCCGTGGGGCAAGTACGCGGCGGAGATCCGTGACTCGACGCAGAACGGCGTGCGGGTGTGGCTGGGCACCTTCGACAGCCCGGAAGCTGCGGCACTGGCCTACAACCAAGCTGCGTTCGCCATCCGCGGCGGGGCCGCCGTGCTCAACTTCCCTGCCGACCAGGTCAGGCGCTCTCTCGAGGGCGCCGTCGCCGACGTGTGTGGCCGTGCCCACGGCGTTTCGCCCGTGCTGGCGCTCAAGCGGCGGCACTCCATGCGTAGCCGGAAGGCCATGACGACAGGCATGAAGTCGAAGGCCGCCACCCGGGGGACGCAGCCAGAGGGCATGGTGATGGAGCTTGAGGACCTTGGTGCGGAGTACCTGGAGCAGCTGCTCGGCGCCTCAGAGGACAGCGCCACCATCACCATGGATTCATGGTGCTGGAGCCACCACTCCATGACTTGAAGATGATGAACGGATCGCTCGCTGTTTTTCTGTTTCTTGTTGCTCAGTCTTGTTCTAGCTAGATAGAATTGAGATAGCTTCGTTGGGATTGAGGAAACCGTTTGTGAAATCGACGGCTGTGCAGGTTTGGTTTGTACGTGCAAATTATTTTGGTTTGAATCAAGTCAGGTCAAAATGAATGATTTTGGATAGTTCACCTAACGCTTGGAAAGACAAAAAAAGCACCACAACGAATTTTATGGTTGACGGCTGAATTGGAATGGAGCCTGAGGTCAAGAGCCCAAAAAGGATGAAATGCATACATGTGTTGATTGACCAGGTCAAGAGCCCAAACATGCATCCATTACATGCAAGTTGGTAGCACTCGCTCACGTGCAACTACAAACACAAGAACAAGGAAAGGAAAAAAGTATATTTTTCACGGAAAAGCTTCTTCGCGTCCGCTCGTTGGAGCGATCACATCGATAAGGGCATGTTTGGTTGCTGTGTGCTACAATACATGCGTAGCATACCCTTCTCCACTCAGCATGGCTCTGAAAAAACAGCCTTATATGCGACATTTGCGAGTTGTTTGGTTGTCTGCATATGGACTTCCTGCATTAGGGGATCAACTTTGGCATGTTGTTTGGTTGTCTGCATTGTTTCGGCGCATGCAACTACATGTTGTTTGGTTGCCCGCATGGGGTATGATTAAGAGCTAGCACTTGCACTTAGCACACAGGGTTAAGAGCTAGCAGAGGAAGGGGGAGAAGAAATGCAGTGTGCGTCGAACCATGGTGACTGCGGTGGATAGTGGCCATGGCGCCGTGTCTGACATGACGAGCATGGAGTCATGGACGAGCGACCCCGTTGGCGGCACGGCGAGCGACACCGTCGGCGAACTAGTTGTGGTGCTCGCGCAAAGACAGTGGACAGAGGAGGAGAATGCAGTGCTCGCGCCATGGTATCGTCAGTGCAGTGGACGAGAGAGGAGGCCGAGATGATCGACGCCGGAAACGACTCTAGTGTAGTAGGACGTGGGCAAGGAGATCAAGGGGAAGGGCTTCGGCATCGAGAGGAATGAATAGGAGAGCTCTGAGTAGAGGACAGAGGAGCTTGACATGGCAGCGTCAGTGCAGTAGACTGTGTTGGGTAACGTAGTAATTTCAAATTTTTCCTACGCACACGCAAGATCATGGTGATGCATAGCAATGAGAGGGGAGAGTGTTGTCTACGTACCCTCGTAGACCGGAAGCGGAAGCGTTAGAACAATGCGGTTGATGTAGTCGTATATCTTCACTGCCCGACCGATCAAGCACCGAAACTACGGCACCTCCGAGTTCTAGCACACGTTCAGCTCGATGACGTCCCTCGAACTCCGATCCAGCCGAGTGTCGAGGGAGAGTTCCGTCAGCACGATGGCGTGGTGATGATCTGGATGTTCTACCGTTGCAGGGCTTCGCCTAAGCACCGCTACAATATTATCGAGGAGGACTATGGTGGAGGGGGGACCGCACACGGCTAAGAGATCAGGAGATCAATTGTTGTGTCAAGAGGTGCCCCCCTGCCCCCGTATATAAAGGAGCAAGGGGGGAGGGGGCGGCCGGCCAGGGAGGAGGCGCGCCATGGGGAGTCCTACTCCCACCGGGAGTAGGACTCCCTCCTTTCCTTGTTGGACTTGAAGAAGGGGGAAAGAGGAGGGAGAGAGAGAGAGGAAGAAAAGGGGGGGCGCCGCCCCCTTCTCCTTGTTCTATTTGGACTAGGGGGGAGGGGCGCGCGGCCCAGCCCTGGCTGCCTCTCCTCTTCTCCACTAAGGCCCACTATGGCCCATTAAGCCCCCGGGGGTTTCCGGTAACCCCTCGGTACTCCGGTAAAATCCCGATTTCACCCGGAACACTTCCGATATCCAAATATAGGCTTCCAATATATCAATCTTCATGTCTCGACCATTTTGAGCTCCTCGTCATGTCCGTGATCACATCCGGGACTCCGAACAACCTTCAGTACATCAAAACTAATAAACTCATAATATAACTGTCATGGAAACCTTAAGCGTGCGGACCCTACGGGTTCGAGAACTATGTAGACATGACCGAGACACCTTTCCGGTCAATAACCAATAGCGGAACCTGGATGCTCATATTGGCTCCTACATATTCTACGAAGATCTTTATCGATCAAACCGCATACCAACATACGTTGTTCCCTTTGTCATCGGTATGTTACTTGCCCGAGATTTGATCGTCGGTATCCAATACCTAGTTCAATCTCGTTACCGGCAAGTCTCTTTACTCGTTCTGTAATGCAGCATTCCGTAACTAACTCATTAGCTACATTGCTTGCAAGGCTTATAGTGATGTGCATTACCGAGAGGGCCCAGAGATACCTCTCCGACAATCAGAGTGACAAAACCTAATCTCGAAATATGCCAACTCAACATGTACCTTTGGAGACACCTGTAGAGCTCCTTTATAATCACCCAGTTACGTTGTGACATTTGGTAGCACACAAAGTGTTCCTCCGGTAAACGGGAGTTGCATAATCTCATAGTTGTAGGAACATGTATAAGCCATGAAAAAAGCAATAGCAACATACTAAACGATCAAGTGCTAAGCTAACAGAATGGGTCATGTCAATCACATCATTCTCCTAATGATGTGATCCCGTTAATCAAATGACAACTCATGTCTATGGTTAGGAAACATAACCATCTTTGATTAATGAGCTAGTCCAGTAGAGGCATACTAGTGACATTAAGTTTGTCTATGTATTCACACATGTATCATGTTTCCGGTTAATACAATTCTAGCATGAATAATAAACATTTATCATGAAATAAGGAAATAAATAATAACTTTATTATTGCCTCTAGGGCATATTTCCTTCAGTCTTCCACTTGCACTAGAGTCAATAATCTAGATCACATAGTAATGCTAACACCCATGGAGCCTTGGTGTTGATCATGTTTTGCTCGTGGAAGAGGCTTAGTCAAGGGTCTGCAACATTCAGATCCGTATGTATCTTGCAAATCTCTATGTCTCCCACCTGGACTTGGTCCCGGATGGAATTGAAGCGTCTCTTGATGTGCTTGGTCCTCTTGTGAAATCTGAATTCCTTTGCCAAAGCAATTGCACCAGTATTGTCACAGAAGATCTTCATTGGTCCCGATGCACTAGGTATGACACCTAGATCAAAAATGAACTCCTTCATCCAGACTCCTTCATTTGCTGCTTCCGAAGCAGCTATGTACTCCGCTTCGCATGTAGATCCCGCCATGACGTTTTGTTTAGAACTGCACCAACTGACAGCTCCACCGTTCAATATAAACACGTATCGGGTTTGCGATTTAGAATCGTCCGGATCAGTGTCAAAGCTTGCATCGACGTAACCATTTATGACTAGCTCTTTGTCACCTCCATAAACGAGAAACATATCCTTAGTCCTTTTCAGGTATTTCAGGATATTCTTGACCGCTGTCTAGTGATCCACTCCTGGATTACTTTGGTACCTCCCTACTAAACTTATTGCTAAGCATACGTCAGGTCTGGTACACAGCATTGCATACATGATAGATCCTATGGCTGGAGCATAGGGAACATCTTTCATTTTCTCTCTATCTTCTGCTGTGGTCGGGCATTGAGTTTGACTCAACTTCACACCTTGTAATACAGGCAAGAACCCTTTCTTTGCCTGATCCATTTTGAACTTTTTCAAAACTTTATCAAGGTATGTGCTTTGTGAAAGTCCAATTAAGCGCCTTGATCTATCTCTATAGATTTTGATGCACAATATGTAAGCAGCTTCTCCGAGGTCTTTCATTGAAAAACTTTTATTCAAGTATCCATTTATGCTATCCAGAAATTCTATATCATTTCCAATCAATAATATGTCGTCTACATATAATATCAGAAATGCTATAGAGCTCCCACTCACTTTCTTGTAAATATAGGGTTCTCCAAAAGTCTGTATAAAACCATATGCTTTGACCACACTATCAAAGCGTTTATTCCAACTCCGAGAGGCTTGCACCAGTCCATAAATGGATCGCTGGAGCTTGCACACTTTGTTAGCATCTAGATCAACAAAACCTTCTGGTTGCATCATATACAATTCATCTTCCAGAAATCCATTCAGGAACGTAGTTTTGACATCCATTTGCCATACATAATCATAAAATGCGGCGGTTGCTAACATGATTCGGACAGACTTAAGCATCGCTACGGGTGAGAAAGTCTCATCGTAGTCAACCCCTTGAACTTGTCAAAAACCTTTTGCAACAAGTCGAGCTTCGTAGACAGTTACATTACCATCAGCATCAGTCTTCTTCTTGAAGATCCATTTAATCTCGATGGCTTGCCGATCATCGGGCAAGTCAACCAAAGTTCATACTTTGTTCTCATACATGGATCCCATCTCAGATTTCATGGCCTCAAGCCATTTTGCGGAATCTGGGCTCATCATCGCTTCCTCATAGTTCATAGGTTCGTCATGGTCAAGTAACATGACTTCCAGAATAGGATTACCGTACCACTCTGGAGCGGATCTTATTCTGGTTGACCTACGAGGTTCGGTAGTAACTTGATCTGAAGTTTCATGATCAATATCATTAGCTTCCTCACTGATTGGTGTAGTTGTCACAGGAACCGGTTTCTGTGATGAACTACTTTCCAATAAGGGAGCAGGTACAGTTACCTCATCAAGTTCTACTTTCCTCCCACTTACTTCTTTCGAGAGAAACTCCTTCTCTAGAAAGGATTCGAATTTAGCAACAAAAGTCCTGCCTTCAGATCTGTGATAGAAGGTGTACCCAATAGTCTCTTTTGGGTATCCTATGAAGACACATTTCTCCGATTTGGGTTCGAGCTTATCTGGTTGAAGTTTCTTCACATAAGCATCGCAACCCCAAACTTTAAGAAACGACAACTTTGGTTTCTTGCCAAACCACAGTTCATAAGGCGTAGTCTTGACGGATTTTGATGGTGCCCTATTTAACGTGAATGCGGCTGTCTCTAAAGTATAACCCCAAAATGATAGCGGTAAATCAGTAAGAGACATCATAGATCGCAACATATCTAGTAAAGTACGATTACGACGTTCGGACACACCATTACACTGTGGTGTTCCGGGTGGCGTGCGTTTTGAAACTATTCCGCATTGTTTCAAATGTAAACCAAACTCGTAACTCAAATATTCTCCTCCACGATCAGATCGTAGAAACTTTATTTTCTTGTTATGATGATTTTCCATTTCACTCTGAAATTCTTTGAACTTTTCAAATATTTCAGACTTGTGTTTCATTAAGTAGATATACCCATATCTGCTCAAATCATCTGTGAAGGTGACAAAATAACGATACCCGCCGCGAGCCTCAACATTCATTCGACCACACACATCGATATGTATGATTTCCAACAAATCAGTTGCTCGCTCCATAGTTCCGGAGAACGGCGTTTTGGTCATCTTGCCCATGAGTCACGGTTCGCAAGTACCAAATGATTCATAATCAAGTGATTCCAGAAGTCCATCAGTATGGAGTCTCTTCATGCGCTTTACACCAATATGACCCAAACGGCAGTGCCACAAATAAGTTGCACTATCATTATCAACTTTGCATCTTTTGGCTTCAACATTATGAATATGTGTATCACTACTATCGAGATTTAATAAAAATAGACCACTCTTCAAGGGTGTATGACCATAAAAGACATTACTCATATAAATAGAACAACCATTATTCTCTGATTTAAATGAATAAACGTCTCGCATCAAAAAAGATCCAGATATAATGTTCATGCTTAACACTGGCACCAAATAACAATTATTCAGGTCTAAAACTAATCCCGAAGGTAGATGTAGAGCTAGCGTGCCGACTGCGATCAAATCGACTTTGGAACCATTTCCCACGCGCATCATCACCTCGTACTTAGCCAATCTTTGCTTAATCCATAGTCCCTGTTTCGAGTTGCAAATATTAGCAACAGAACCAGTATCAAATACCCAGGTGCTACTGTGAGCATTAGTAAGATACACACCAATAACATGTATATCACATATACCTTTGTTCACCTTTCCATCCTTCTTATCCGCCAAATACTTGGGGCAGTTCCGCTTTCAGTGACCAGTCTGCTTGCAGTAGAAGCACTCAGTCTCAGGCTTAGGTCCAGACTTGGGTTTCTTCTCTTGAGCAGCAACTTGTTTGCTGTTCTTCTTGAAGTTCCCCTTCTTTTTTCCTTTGCCCTTTTTCTTGAAACTGGTGGTCTTATTGACCATCAACACTTGATGCTCCTTTTTGATTTCTACCTCCGCAGCCTTTAGCATTGCAAAGAGCTCGGGAATAGTCTTGTCCATCCCTTGCATATTATAGTTCATCACGAAGCTCTTGTAGCTTGGTGGCAGTGATTGAAGAATTCTGTCAATGACACTATCATCAGGAAGATTAACTCCCAGTTGAATCAAGTGATTATTATACCCAGACATTTTGAGTATGTGTTCACTGACAGAACTATTCTCCTCCATCTTGCAGCTACAGAACTTATTGGAGACTTCATATCTCTCAATCCGGGTATTTGCTTGAAATATTAACTTCAACTCCTGGAACATCTCATATGCTCCATGATGTTCAAAACGTCGTTGAAGTCACGATTCTAAGCCGTAAAGCATGGCACACTAAACTATCGAGTAGTCATCAGCTTTACTTTGCCAGACGTTCTTAACATCGTCAGTTGCATCTGCAGCAGGCCTGGCACCCAGCGGTGCTTCCAGGACGTAATTCTTCTGTGCAGCAATGAGGATAATCCTCAAGTTATGGACCTAGTCCGTGTAATTGCTACCATCATATTTCAACTTTGCTTTCTCAAGGAACGCATTAAAATTCAACGGAACAACAGCACGAGCCATCTATCTACAATCAACATAGACATGCAAAATACTATCAGGTACTAAGTTCATGATAAATTTAAGTTCAATTAATCATATTACTAAAGAACTCCCACTTAGACAGACATCTCTCTAGTCATCTAAGTGATCACGTGATCCAAATCAACTAAACCATGTCCGATCATCACGTGAGATGGAGTAGTTTTCAATGGTGAACATCACTATGTTGATCATATATACTATATGATTTACGTTCGACCTTTTAGTCTCCGTGTTCCAAGGCCATATTTGTATATGCTAGGCTCGTCAAGTTTAACCTGAGTATTCCGCGTGCGCAACTGTTTTGCACCCGTTGTATTTGAACGTAGAGCCTATCACACCCGATCATCACGTGGTGTCTCAGCACGAAGAACTTTTGCAATGGTGCATACTCAGGGAGAACACTTCTTGATAATTAGTGAGAGATCATCCTAAAATGCTACCGTCAATCAAAGCAAGATAAGATGCATAAAGGATAAACATCACATGCAATCAATATAAGTGATATGATATGGCCATCATCATCTTGTGCTTGTGATCTCCATCTCCGAAGCACCATCGTGATCACCATCGTCACCGGCGCGACACCTTGATCTCCATCGTAGCATCGTTGTTGTTTCACCATCTATTGCTTCTACGACTATCGCTATCGTTTAGTGATAAAGTAAAGCAATTAGAGGGCGCTTGCATTTCATACAATAAAACGACAACCATATGGCTCCTGCCAGTTGCTGATAACTCGGTTACAAAACATGATCATCTCATATAATAAAATATAGCATCACGTCTTGACCATATCATATCACAACATGCCCTGCAAAAACAAGTTAGACGTCCTCTACTTTGTTGTTACAAATTTTACGTGGCTGCTACGGGCTGAGCAAGAACTGTTCTTACCTACGCATCAAAACCACAACGATAGTTCGTCAAGTTAGTGTTGTTTTAACCTTCTTAAGGACCGGGCGTAGCCATACTCGGTTCAACTAAAGTTGGAGAAACTGACACCCGCCAGCCACCTATGTGCAAAGCACGTCGGTAGAACCAGTCTCGCGTAAGCGTACGCGTAATGTCGGTCCGGGCCGCTTCATCCAACAATACCGCCGAACCAAAGTATGACATGCTGGTAAGCAGTATGACTTGTATCGCCCACAACTCACTTGTGTTCTACTCGTGCATATAACATCTATGCATAAAACCTGGCTCGGATGCCACTGTTGGGTAACGTAGTAATTTCAAAATTTTCCTACGCACACGCAAGATCATGGTGATGCATAGCAACGAGAGGGGAGAGTGTTGTCTACGTACCCTCGTAGACCGGAAGCGGAAGTGTTAGAACAACGCGGTTGATGTAGTCGTACGTCTTCACGGCCCGACCGATCAAGCACCGAAACTACAGCACCTCCGAGTTCTAGCACACGTTCAGCTCGATGACGTCCCTCGAACTCCGATCCAGCCGAGTGTCGAGGGAGAGTTCCGTCAGCACGACGGCGTGGTGACGATCTTGATGTTCTACCGTTGTAGTGCTTCGCCTAAGCACCGCTACAATATTATCGAGGAGGACTATGGTGGAGGGGGGACCGCACACGGCTAAGAAATCAAGAGATCAATTGTTGTGTCTAGAGGTGCCCCTGCCCCCGTATATAAAGGAGCAAGGGGGAGGGGCGGCCGGCCAGGGAGGAGGCGTGCCATGGGGAGTCCTACTCCCACCGGGAGTAGGACTCCCTCCTTTCCTTGTTGGACTTGGAGAAGGGGGAAAGAGGAGGGAGAGAGAGGAAGGAAAGGGGGGGCGGCGCCCCCCTCTCCTTGTCCTATTCGGACTAGGGGGGAGGGGGCGCGGCCCAGCCCTGGCTGCCTCTCCTCTTCTCCACTAAGGCCCACTATGGCCCATTAAGCCCCCGGGGGGTTCCGGTAACCCCTCGGTACTCCGAGAAAATCCCGATTTCACCCTGAACACTTCCGATATCCAAATATAGACTTCCAATATATCAATCTTCATGTCTCGACCATTTCGGGACTCCTCGTCATGTCCGTGATCACATCCGGGACTCCGAACAACCTTCAGTACATCAAAACTCATAAACTCATAATATAACTGTCATCGAAACCTTAAGCGTGCGGACCCTACGGGTTCGAGAACTATGTAGACATGACCGAGACACGTTTCCGGTCAATAACCAATAGCGGAACCTGGATGGTCATAGTGTCCTACATATTCTACGAAGATCTTTATCGGTCAAACCGCATAAACATACGTTGTTCCCTTTGTCATCGGTATGTTACTTGTCCGAGATTTGATCGTCGGTATCCAATACCTAGTTCAATCTCGTTACTGGCAAGCCTCTTTACTCGTTCCGTAATGCATCATTCTGTAATTAACTCATTAGCTACATTGCTTGCAATGCTTATAGTGATGTGCATTACCGAGAGGGCCCAGAGATACCTCTCCGACAATCGGAGTGCCAAAACCTAATCTCGAAATACACCAACTCAACATGTACCTTTGGAGACACCTGTAGAGCTCCTTTATAATCACCCAGTTACATTGTGACATTTGATAGCACATAAAGTGTTCTTCCGGTAAATGGGAGTTGCATAATCTCATAGTTGTAGGAATATGTATAAGTCATGAAGAAAGCAATAGCAACATACTAAACGATCAAGTGCTAAGCTAACGGAATGGGTCATGTCAATCACATCATTCTCCTAATGATGTGATCCCGTTAATCAACTGACAACTCATGCCTATGGTTAGGAAACATAATCATCTTTGATTAATGAGCTAGTCAAGTAGAGGCATACTAGTGACATTAAGTTTGTCTATGTATTCACACATGTATCATGTTTCCGGTTAATACAATTCCAGCATGAATAATAAACATTTATCATGAAATAAGGAAATAAATAATAACTTTATTATTGCCTCTAGGGTATATTTCCTTCAGGTTGCTGTTCAAAGAGAGATGAAGCTACGATCGTCGAAACCAAAAACTTACTCCCTCCGTTCCTCAATATAAGGTGTATTATTTTTTCAAAAAGTCAAACTTCTCTAACTTTGACCAAGTTTATAGACAAAAATATCAATATCTAGACTACCAAGCCATTATCACTAGATTCACAATGAAATATATTTATATATTTTATATATTAAGTATTGTAAATATTTATATATTTTGTTGTAAAGTTGGTCAAACAGAGACAACAGTTGACTTTTTGAAAAACTAATACACGTTATATTTAGGAACGGAGGGAGTACAACACAAATGTTGTGAGGGACTACGAGATTAGGCTGCTGGTCCAAAAAAAATCAAATGATCGACCGTGCACGACGAATCTGATAAAATTCGTCCAGAATAGCTCCAAACGGGAACACGAGATTAAGAACTTACGACCGATGAAACTACGAACCGATCGCCTGAATGAAACTGTAGCATCGAGGTGCATCTTTTTCATGTAGAGCTTACCTCAAATCGAAGCGTCATTGTGTAGATCAGAGATATGAGATTAGATAGAAACTTACTGGAGATTGAAGAAGACCTCATGTAATCACCTCGCATCTCTCGTGTTTCCACTCGTGCAAGGCCCCGCTCGCTAGTGCCACGATGGTCGAACAAAATGAGGTTAGTTCAGTGCAATGCAAAATCGGTGCAGGTGCAATGAATCTGGTTGGTTTTTGCTTCCACGTACCCTGCACAGGAAGGTACTGCCGCTTTTCCAATTTCACCTTTAATACTTTCTTTTGCTAGTATGACCAACTATATAGACAGTGATTAATTAAGAGTGCGTGGAAAATTGGTACTTGAACTCTCAAAAGTCATTATCCCTTTGGATTGGATTATAACAGATTAACTAACCTTAATTCTGCTAACTAAGAAACCACATGACGAGAGTGACATACTGACATTCGATAAAGCTGGAGTGACCAATACAACTAGGAGCGGTAATTAATTAACCAAAAATGCTACACCCTCCACTTCTAAATAGGAGTCTTTTTAGAGATTTCAATATAAACTACATACAGAGCAAAATGAGTGAATCTATACTCTAAAGTATGTAAATATATATTGTTTATATTGAAATTTCTAAAGAAAACTTATATTTAAAAACGGAGGGAGTAGACATACAGGCGTTTACAAAGGTTCTACGTGCTTCTTCCAAACTTTCTAAACATGCGCCCCCTGAATTCAATGAGGGTGGACCAGTGCCAAGCAATGCTAGAGGTTCACGGACAATTTGTTCACGGGGTCGACGGACTGGCCAACATGAGAACTTGGGATTGGTAGTTGGAGATGGGGCGGGGCCCACCTCACTGAAAATCAGGGGGGAAAAGTTAGTTTAGTTGGAAAGAATCCGTAAAGCTCGGTAAAGGTCCGTGCGTGTAAGTTTATCGACCCGTGCCTCTACTAGTGACCAATTAGAAACTGCCATGACACCCTGTAATCCCCTCATGTACGTAGCAAAGCTCTTAATTAACGGATACTCCACTAACTACAACACGCAAATTAAAACATGCATACGTTATGTCTACGTAGGATGTACGTGGCGCTATCCGGCTTGGGTAGTACTATGTACGTAGTTGTCCTTAGTTAGTGCTCTAAGGCTGGTTGTATTGGTAGTATCATAGCTTGTGAGAACCCGGAATTAGCTTCCAGATTCTCCTGTGTATATTTGTTAACCCCAGGATCATTATTGACAACACAGTGAAATGATATCATTGCATAATACATTAAAGTATTACAAGTAATATATATTGTCACAAGACATACCTAGCGAAATGTCTCATGACATTTATTACATTCAGAAAAACAGCAGAAAGTACAATGCGTAGCGATTCCATCTCAGCCACAGGCAGTCGATGTAATCCACGTGACCTCACTCCTACGGATCGCCATAGTTGTCATAGTCATCACCTTTGTCTTCATGGAACTCTGTTGTTCAACAAATGTATTGCCATGAGTACATTACGTACTCAACATGCCTCCCACGGGGAAGGACCTAATAGCTACATGTGGCTTCAAAGGAAGGTTGTATGGCTCATTTGCATAAAAGTTAATTTTGTTTAAAATAACATAGTACTTGGATAATAGCAGTTTTAGATGAAAAATGTTTTATCTCAGAATAACTTTTATCAAAGTGAGGATCCTCGATCAACTCACGTCCTTCATAGATTTCAAGAATAGGGGCAAAGAGGGAATAAGCAAGACAGGTCCCGTACGTCAAGAAAGATTCATGTGTTGCCCATGACCATGGACACGACTATTCGAATAATTTTACACTCTGCAGAGGTTGTACACTTTACCCACACGACACAATCCCGACTTGTTGCCACCAGTGGCCGCTGGCGTAGTACACCATTTGGTATACCGGCAGGGAGATTGTGACGAGGTCTTTCATTAGACCAAACTTGCTGTGCCAAGCCCACTAGGTTTCAACACGGAAGTAACCGCAGTTCACAGTCCAGGCCCCCCTTTTGTGCCGAGGATACTCCTCGCAAGGCAGCTATCCCATTTAGTACGGCGATGACGACAATAAGAGTGAACTAACTAATTAACCAAGCCAGTGCCCATATAGCATGTGGTTGTACTGTTATCACAATCTTCAAATCCAAGACTTATTAGGCCTCATGCGGCACGGACGACTGATTGCCCCCTTCAACCTGTGAAGGGCAGCCAATCGCTCCTTCAATCCTTGATTTAGCTGTCGCCCGCACCAGTATTCAGATGGTAAGTTTCACCCAGAGCTAGCTACAAGAATTAAAATAGCATGCATATGGTAACCATAAAACAGAATGCAATTTTGTAAACATAGGATAAATATGATCAAAGAAGGAGGCATGCCTTCGTTGTTGAGTCCTTCGGTAACCTGGTTATGTCCTTGTCCAGCATCACCACTCCCTACTTGTCGTAACGATAGCAAAAGATAAACAATAAATACCAAAGCAAATAGAAAATCCAAATAACATCCAAAACAACAATAAGAGTGGATGGATAGCAAGATATTGATTAGATAGAAATTCAAAATGAGGTAGCATGATCGGGAGGTAAGAGAGATGATTAAACGACAAGGTTTAGGTTGACACAGCTATGGAAGGCTTGGCGATCAAGACTAACGCTTTAGTATGAACTGTGCTACTAATCATTAGTAGTGCCCACTACACATCTCGACTAACTCTACATGAAACAAGTATATAACAAACACAATGGCATCCACACACATGAAATGGAACCATCCTATGCATTTTAACTACACAATCACAACATGGCATGATAAAGGTAAAAGGTTCAGCACAAATAAATACTTAGATAGAATCTAAATATTTATAATGGTCAGCAGTAGCAAACATATACATCAACTATATAACAATTGAAAAGCAAGTGTTCCATAAGACAAACACACATTTCAAACCATACTAGTTAAGCAATCAAACATCTTTCAACCACAACTTGAATTGAGTTGGATCTAGGTTTGGTCCTAAAGCAAAACTAAATGATATAGATACAATATTACAAACCAAACATATGTCAACTAATATAAACAAGTTAAACATCCCATCAAATAAGAGTTGTCCTATACATGACATGGTAATACATGCTAATGTAACCACAAACTACCACAAGAAAGAACATGGCATGTTTAAGAGTAACAATTAACCATAAATAAACATTTAGATGTTACTAAATATTTATAATGGTTAACATAAGATAGAACCAAACATCAACAATAACAACTATCAGAAAACATGATATAACAAGAGCCAACCAACACTATGGTGAAAGCTAATTAAACAACTAAATAATAAGACACATCTCATACAAGGCATATGAGTAGAAAATCACAAAGAGGTCTTATATAATAAAACAAGCATCATACTTACGAGTTATCATGGAAACATACTAAAGTAGGATATGGTCTTACTACTAAACAATTAGTACTCAAGTAACCACTAGCAATAAGATTGCCACTTAATGCTTAAATAACAAATCAACTATGCACCCTAAGCATATGAGGAAGATACAACTCAACTAATACGAAAGGTAAACTATCATATGCATGTGATGACCTATTGCAATAAGTATGGAACACACATAATACTAACATGAGACAAGTGTAATCATCTATAAGAAGCACGAGGACTAAATACTCAACTATATCATACAGAGCACAATAAGACATGAAAAATCACTATCATGACAAGATGTATAGGTTAGGCATACCCCAAATCAAAGATTAAGATAAATAAGTTATAATGCTAAGCATAGCGACGATCATGATACGAGCTATGTGCAATGGTCCCGATACAATTCAAATCATAACTACAACATAAGTTGATTGATAACGACTAACATAAATATCACACTGTACTACCATGATATGTGACATATAGGCACAAAGGAGAATCATTGTATGCTTATAAGCAAGTGAAGATCTATCATGGCATCAACAACATCAAGCAATGAAATAGCATAGCACGAATAACAAAGATGACTTGCATTACCTATCTAGTACAACTTACACTTGCAAACACATAGGATATAGAACTACGCATAATATCATCAAACTACTATTATGTATATCCACCAAGTAAGTATAAGCAAAAGCATGAACATAAGATAAGAAACTAGTAACAATAGAAAACATGGTAGGCATATAACCAAATATGCCTTTTACTTTGAGTAAGTACTAACATGGCATGTCAATTAACTAAGTATGCATAACTACCATCCTAGGTAAATGGAACAACTTGGATAATTAACAAGTAATAGAGTAGGTTATATGCAACAAACATAACCTATATCTAGCAATATAAATCTACAACATGACAAGAAGAAACCAACACCATGTAATCATGGATAACATCATCTACAAAATAAGAGTAACAACTAAGTAATAATATTCTATGCTACAAACTATAACATAGTCATTTCGAAATAGCAAGGCATTTCATTTGACGTCTAGTATCAAGAGAACTATGCACCAACACATACAAAAATATCTATCATAGGCATGGCAATGATTCAAACCAATAAAGCAAGCATGCGATGTGGATGAAAATGAATATCTATAAACCATATTTAATATATCGCTATGCTAGACAAAATTAAAATAATCAAGACATGAAGTAATCCAACTAAGGAAATCAAGCAAAGCTAAGAATAATTCTATGAAAATATTATTATATATGATGTTCACCAACTTTTGTACGCATGCACAAAAGAGGGTTACTTGACGCACCAACATTATCATCATGAAACGACATGCAACACTTATTTTAAATAACTACTATCGGTAAACAAATAAATCTAAGAAGTCACATGTCACACACGAAATTATGTAACCATTAGCATGCACTCCTAGGCATATCACTAACATAACAAAATATTAGACTAACAAGAAAAGTTTACCGAACTCAAAACACTTATCGGATTCTAGGCATAAACCGCTATTTAACTCTACACTAAAACCCGGTTGACCAAACAAGTAATCTAGTAAATCATATGTAACTCCTATGATTATCAAATAATTATGAGCGACTCCTAGGTATAAATCACACGAGTAAAATAAATAAATAGTGTAAGAACTAAGAACACACACGTAGTGCAATTCCCATTTGCACTAAACGAACTCCTAATATGATAAGTATGCAAAATCTAAAACCACAACCGGGTTTCACTAACCACTCACAACGTTTCATCTATTGGGATCAAGATCAAACGATGAACCAAAACAATGGAAATATGCCTATAATATTTGGTTCATGCGATGGATAGCATCAACGCGCCCAACGACAAAAATAGGAGGAACTATGATGTCTAGGAGATAACACAAGTGATGTTGAGAAGGCGTGCAAGTGGAATTGGGTAAAGGCTCATCGAGTTTGACGGAACGGTGCGACGAACTTGATGAACAGTGTACCCGGACATGCGGAATTCTCTGTGTGTGATCGACGGGACGCGTTCCTTCTTCCCTGAATGGAATCGTGGTGTGGAGGGCAACCTTCTGGCGCAAGGGCATGGATGGAGATGGTCCGGGTCACCGGGATCGAGACCTTGCGTCCATGGAGCTTCAAAAGTTCAGTGAGGGTACTTGGGCAGAGGAGGAAGAGAGAGGGCATGAGGACTCATGGGAATGAGAGAGGAGACCGTGGAGCACGTCTAGATATCATCAACACTGAAAACGATTGGGATTTCCAGGAGTTGGAGGAGGCTGCATAGTGACTGTACCTTCACTTCTCTTCTCTGTAACGTGAGCCCCTGTAGGCGTGGGTGGAGGAACAGGATGAAGTGATTGGGGTGGAGGAGGAGGTGGAGGCGCACGTACACATATCTTCAATTTTGGAAACTGCAGCAATTAAAGGGTGTAAGAGGAGGAGGAGAATCGCTGGCTGTAAGTTTTCTACGTTTGCTCTTCTCTGTTAATGTTGTGCGCCTGTAAGTGCGTGAGTGGAGGAGATGAAGCGCCTGGGCTGGCGGTGGGAGATGGGCAAGTGGAGAGAAAGAGAAATAAGGAAGGGAAGAGTCAAGCAGAGGGAATTAAAGGAGGCGGCGGTGACTCTCTGTGCGTTTCTCTCTGTAGGTTTCTCTATCTACTGTATGATGGACCAGGTTTCTGTGTGTACGTGACAAGGAGAGGTTGAGCTGCCATGTGGTAAATGGGCTAAGGCCCATGTGAAAAAAAAAAAAAAAAGATGGACTTTGGCCCATTCGGTTTAGAAAGAAATAGAGATAGATAGAAAAGACTGACACAGATTCTCCCCATAGTTAGACAGATGGAAAACAGTAATTAGATTTTCTTATGAGAAAATTATGGAAGAAATGGATTAGATATTTCTAAAGAAAATCTAGGAAAAGAATAGAAGATCAAACAACAAATCAAAAGAAGTTCCAAAAAACAAATGTGCATAATTTAATATGATGAAGCGAGAAAAACAAAACCCAACTAAAAGGGAAGAACAAAACGCAATGTTAAATATAAGTTCGCATTAGATCAAATTAAATCCTCCAAATTAGAAAAGTCCAATTTAAGCTTTGTTAACAAATAAAACAAATGAAATTTTCTCACCCTGATTATTGGTAAACTTTTTCTTAAAACATTCCGAAAATCGGGATGTTACATAGCTAGTATCATGCATGCCAACTAGGCAATTTTGATGAGGTGTCATAGAATTAAATGAGGAAAGAGAGGGTTGAGTATCATATCATGATACGCTATCATAATAAATGTTATACTACTATGTGTCATGCATGGCAATAAATAAAATATTACATGATACTAGTATATGATATTATGCATTAAGGAGGTAGTATCATACACTAGTATCATATGCATGATACTAGTATATGATACTTCCCATTACAACCAGCCTAATAAGATAAATGGATCTTATGTTTGTTAATAACATCATCAAAATTGCAGGATGTATATACTACTTAGCTTCTTGGAAACACCCTATATATTTATATCCTCCTAGCTAGCTAGCTAGCGACTAGCGACTTGGCGTGCCCACATATCCAATATGTGCGAATTGCAGCTACTACAAAATATGTTTGTTCAAAGTGAAAATAAAGTAAATTGCAGTGGACACTAATCTTTCTTTTGCAAGGTAAAAGGGAGTTTTATTTATGAATAATAGAGTTACAATCGAGAGGCACAAGTTCCTCAATACAATGGGGGCTATGGTTAAGCCACACCGCGGTAGTACACTTTGTGCGACTATACAAAGTCAATTGATCTGCCACTCTATTTTGTTCCCTACGGATCTTCTGTGGAATAAACTCCATATCAATCATCAACAATTTAATTTCTGCAACCGGATGACCATATGTCAGAATGATTCAACCCACCACTAGTTAAAGTTAACAAGGCCTCCGAGGAATCTGACTGAACAATCACCGGAAGGGTTGTGTTTCCGATGGCCAGACCATACCCTGAATTAAAGCATGAATTTTGACTTCCAGCTAAAAACAAAATGGTAGGCTGCAAAAATCACTGATCCATCATGCCTCCTCAAAACCATACCAGTCGTCGCTGAACCGTCCTCCAAAGAAAAGGAGCCATCGACTAAGAGAACAGCGTGTTCTGCTGGCGACGAAGGCCATGGTATTGTTGGGGAACGTTGCATGGAAAACAAAAAATTTCTACGCACACGCAACACTTATCCATGGAGATGCATAGCTACGAGAGGGGAGAGCATATTCATACCCTTGAAGATAGCTAAGTGAAAGCGTTTATCAACGCGGTTGATGTAGTCGTACACCTTCGTGATCTGTCCGATCAAGTACCAAACGTACAGCACCTCTGCATTCAGCACACGTTCAGCTCGATGACGTCCTCGCCTTTTTGATCCAGCAAGAGGGGCGAAGTAGTAGATGAGTTCCGGCGGCATGACGGCTTGGTGACGGTGTTGGTGAAGAACAATCTTCGCAGGGCTTCGCCAAGCACAACGAAAACTAGACGGGGGATAAACTAGAGGGGGCGGGGTTGCCGGCACATGGCTTGATGAATCTTGGTGTGTCTTGGGTGCTAGCCTTGCCCCTCTATTTATATGTTGAGCCTTGGAATTGAAACTTGGAGTAAAATCCTCCTCAAAGTCAGTTTTGCCCGAAAGGCAAGAGTCCTTCTCGGACTCCAGGGCCACGCCAAGGTTCCCGGCGTCTGGACCCAGACGGCAGGGTCCCTAGCGTCTCGCCCCTGGCCTCCGCAAAATTTCATTTTTTTTCTCTTTCCAAAAGCCTCATGGGTTTTCCCCTTTGGCCCAAATAAAGTGTTCTCGTACCCAAACATTTCGGGAAACATCCGGAACCCCTTCCGGTGAATTCCGGAACCCTTCCAGAGATCAAACTCTATTATCACATATATCAATCTTTACTTCCAGACCATTCCGGAGCTCCTCATCATGTCCGTGATCTCATCCAGGATTCCGAACGACATTCGGTCACCAACATATAACTCATATAACACTATATCGTCAACTAACGTTAAGCATGCGAACCCTACGGGTTCCAGAACTATGTAGACATGACTGAGACACCTCTCCGGTCAATAACCAATAGCGGACCTAGATTCTCATATTGGCTCCTACATATTCGACGAAAATCTTTATCAATCGAACCATTATGACAACATACGTAATTCCCTTTGTCCATCGGTATGTTACTTGCCCGAGATTCGATTGTCGGTATCTCTATACCTAGTTCAATCTCGTTACCAGCAAGTCTCTATACTCATTCCATAATACATCACCTCATAACTAACTCCTTAGTCATTTGCTTGCAAGCTTATGATGTGTATTACTGAGAGGGCCCAAAGATACCTCTCCGAAATTCGGAGTGACAAATCCTAATCTTGATCTATGCCAACTCAACAAACACCTTCGAAGATACCTGTAGAGCATCTTTATGATCACCTAGTTATGTTGTGACATTTGATAGCACACAAGGTATTCCTCTGGTATTCAGGAGTTGCATAATCTCATACTCAAAGGAATGTGTATTTGACATGAAGAAAGCAATAGCAATAAACTTAACGATCATTATGCTAAGCTAACGGGTGGATCTTGTCCATCATATCATTCTCCTAATGATGTGATCCCGTTATCAAATGACAATACATGTCTATGGTTAGGAAACCTTAACCATCTTTGATCAACGAGCTAGTCTAGTAGAGGCTTACTAGGAACACGGTATTTGTTTATGTATTCATACATGTCTTTAAGTTTCCGATCAATACAATTCTAGCATGAATAATAAGCCTTTATCATGAATAAGGAAATGTAAAATAACAACTTTATTATTGCCTCTAGGGCATATTTCCTTCAGTCTCCCACTTGCACTAGAGTCAATAATCTAGTTCACATCACCATGTAAATTAACACTCATAGTTCACATCGCCATGTGACCAACACCCAAAGAGTTTACTAGAGTCAATAATCTAGTTCACACCGCCATGTGATTAACACCCAAAGAGTACTAAGGTGTGATCATGTTTTGCTTGTGATAGAAGTTTAGTCAACGGGTCTGCCACATTCTGAGATGTATGTGTTTTGCAAATTTCTATGTCTACAATGCTATGCATTGAGCTATTCTAGATGATTGCTCCCACTTTCAATACGTATCCAGATTGAGACTCAGAGTCATCCAGATCGGTGTCAAAGCTTACATCGATGTAACCCTTTATGACGAACTCTTTATCGCCTCCATAACTGAGAAACATTTCCTTAGTCCTCTTAGGTACCTAAGGATAATTTTGATCACTATCCAGTGATCCACTCCTGGATCACTATTGTATCCCCTTGTCAAACTCATGGCAAGGCACACAATACGTCGGGTACACAGCATGACATACTTTATAGAACCTATGGCTGAGTCATAGGGAATGACTTTTATTCTCTCTCTATCTTCTGTCGTGGTCGGGCTTTGAGTCTTACTCAACTTCATACCTTGCAACACAAGCAAGAACCCTTTCTTTGACTGATCCATTTTGAACTTCTTCAAAACTTTGTCAAGGTATGTGCTTTGTGAAAGTCCTATTAAGTGTTTTAATCTATCCCTATAGATCTTGATGCCCAATATATAAGCAGCTTTACCGAGGTCTTTCAGTGAAAAATTCTTATTCAAGTATCCTTTTATGCTATCCAAAAAATTTATAACATTTTCAATTAATAATATGTCATCCACATATAATATCAGAAATGCTACAGAGCTCCCACTCACTTTCTTGTAAATAGAGGCTTCACCGTAAGTCTGTATAAAACCATATGCTTTGATCACCTCATCAAAGTGTATATTCCAACTCCGAGATGCTTGCACCAGTCCATAGATGGATCGCTGGAGTTTGCACACTTTGTTAGCACCTTTAGGATCAACAAAACATTCCGGTTGCATCATATACAACTCTTCTTTAAGAAATTCATTAAGAAATGCAGTTTTGACATTCATTTGCCAGATTTCATAATCATAAAATGCGGCAATTGTTAACATGATTCGGACAGACTTAAACATCGCTATGGGTGAGAAAGTCTCATCATAGTCAACTCCTTGAACTTGTTGAAAACCTTTCGCGAAAAGTCAAGCTTTGGAGATAGTAACATTGCCATCAGCGTCAGTCTTCTTCTTGAAGATCCATTTATTTTCTATGGCTTGTCGATCATCGGTCAAGTCCACCAAAGTCCACACTTTGTTCTCATACATGGATCCTATCTCGGATTTCATGGCCTCAAGCCATCTGTTGGAATTTGGGCTCATCATAGCTTCTTCATAGTTTGTAGGTTCGCCTTGGTCTAGTAACATGACTTCCAGAACAGGATTACCTTACCACTCTGGTGCGGATCATGCTTTGGTCGACCTACGAGGTTCTATAGTAACTTGATCTGAAGTTTCATGATCATTATCATTTACTTCCTCTCTAATTGGTGTAGGCATCAAGGGAACGGTTTTCTGTGATATGCTACTCTTCAATTTGAGAGAAGGTACAATTACCTCATCAAGTTCTACTTTCCTCCCACTGACTTCTTTCGAGAAAAACTACTTCTCTAGAAAGGACACAAACTTAGCGACAAAGATCTTGCCTTCGAATCTGTGGTAGAAGGTGTACCCAATAGTTTCTTTAGAGTATCCTATGAAGACGCACTTCTCCAATTTGGGTTCGAGCTTATCTGGCTGAAGCCTTTTGACATAAGCATCGCATCTCCAAACTTTAAGAAACGGCGGCTTAGATTTCTCGCCAAACCATAGTTCATACGGTGTCGTCTCAACGGATTTAGATGGTGCCCTGTTTAACGTGAATGCAGCTGTCTCTAATGCATAACCCTAAAATGATAGTGGTAAATCGGTAAGAGACATCATAGATCGTACCATATCTAATATAGTACGGTTATGATGTTCGGACACACCATTATGATGTGGTGTTCCAAGTGGCGTGAGTTGTGAAACTATTCCACATTGTTTAAATGAAGGCCAAACTCGTAACTCAAATATTCGCATCCACGATCAGATCGTGGAAACTTTATTTTCTTGTTACGATGATTCTCCACTTCACTCTAAAATTCTTTAAACTTTTCAAATGTTTCAGACTTGTGTTTCATCAAGTAGATATACCCATACCTACTCAAATCATTTGTGAAGGTCAGAAAATAACGATACCCGCCGTGTGCTTCAACACTCATCGGACCGCATACATCAATATGTATTATATTCAATAAGTCATCAGCTCGCTCCATTGTTCCGGAGAACAGAGTTTTAGTCATCTTTCCCATAAGGCATGGTTCACAAGTATCAAATGATTCATAATCAAGTGATTCTAAAAGTCCATCTGCATGGAGTTTCTCCATGTGCTTTATACCAATATGACCGAAACGACAGTGCCACAAGTATGTTGCACTATCATTATCAACTTTGCATCTTTTGGCATCAATATTATAAATATGTGTGTCACTACGATCGAGATTCATTAAACCATTTACATTGGGTGTATGACCATAAAAGGTTTTATTCATGTAAACAGAACAGCAATTATTCTCTGACTTTAATGAATAACCGTATTGCAATAAACATGGTCCAAATCATATTCATGCTCAACGCTAGGTATGTAATAATTTGTATTTGCTTTTTTTCTAGCTAAATAGTAATTTTAGGTATCATGTACAAAGTCTTCAAAAAATATCTACCTAAAATGCCACAACATTGCATAGACGGAACATAATACATTAGATTGCCCTTGTCAAAGTTTTGCATTTTCTAAACTCATTTGCTTTTTTAGGCATTAATGAATTTCTAGCTATGTAATATATATTATTAATTTTTTATTTCTTATAAATCTAAATATGATCAACAATGATTGAAACTTATTATACACGATACATCTTTTTTACAAATTTAGAAAAAAAAACATTTAATTTAGACTTATAATTCAAATTTGTTGGTATTTATTGATACAGGCTTTCCTAGTGACATGCGCCATGATATACACGCCATTGGTAATCCAATTACTGGTGGCGTGTGTATGTATGCGAACTTCACTAGTAAGTGCTTGAGTTATCGCTGGCGTGCGTCCGTCTGTGCACACCACTAATAATTCGGTACCAGTGGCGTGTACTATGAACCACACATGCTGAGTATGTTATCTAGTTACCAATGATATGTCATCATGTGCACGTCACCAGCAAGCTAAATCTCTAGGGTTTCTGCAATGGTGCAGGGTTGTTGATGGGCCTATGTGAGTTGTGCGCTTGCATGGATCCTCCAAAATCTAGATGGGTAATTACTACAATTTAGACCGAAATCTTGCATGTACGTTGTATTAAAACAGTAGTAATTATCCTACATATAATCCATATTGCAACACAAGGGCTATCTATCACCCATATAGAAAGTTTCTTCTGCCTCGCTTCTACTCCCTCCGTTTCAAAATAGATGACTCAACTTTGTACTAACGTTGGTATAAAATTGGATCATCTATTTTGGAACGGAGAGGTTCGAGGGAATGGGTTAGGCAACACTAAACATGCTATAGCGGTTTGAGGAAGGTTCTACGGACCGGTTCAGAACAGTTTTAACCTTTCGTGCGGGTTTTTTTAATATTTTTTACACTATTTTCTATATTTTCTTTCTTTCGTTTTGGGTTTTCTTTTTGTTTCTTTCTTCAGTTTTCACTAATTTTCTTCTTTATTTGGTTCTTTTTTCTTTACATAGACAAATTTCTACTTTTTTCAATACACTTTGTAGTTTTTTCTTCTATACGCGTAATGTTTTTGATACATCTTGAACATTTTTTAAATATGCGATGTATATTTTTTAGACACATATTTTTGAGCATTTTTAATACATGTTAACCACTTTTGAATACATGTTGAACATTAGTTAATGATTATAAACTTTTTCTATACTACACAAACACTTTTATACATTATATAAAATAATATATTTTTTAAATGCCATGAAAATATTCTTGAAACGTGTGGATTCTTGTATATCGACGCTTCCGCCCTTGCACTAAGCAAGACAAAGCACTAGCGAATGTTATGTCTCGGTTATAGCGAGACTAGCAACCGTCTTGCCTGAAGCTTTCTTGCAGCACTCACGGAAATGGGCCAGCCCAATAGAGGACCACTCTTTCATTCCCAGATGTGTTTGTTTGGTTTCTTCTTCTTCTTTTTCTTTTGTTTTTTGTTTTCTTTTTTTCTCTGGTTTTGTTTTTTTTTCTTTGCTTCATCGTTATACTTTGTTTTTTTTTCATTTTTATTTGATTTCTCACTTTTTCTTTCATGTTTTTCTGTGGTTTTTCTTTTCTTTCTCATTTTTCTTTCTTTCTTTGTGTTCCACAGTTTTCTATTGTTTTCATTTGGTTCTTTACCGGTATTCACTATTTTCCATTCCTTTGCACTTGTTCTTTGTTTTTTTAGGTTTTCATTGGTTTTTTCTTTTTCTTTTTTCAGTCTTTTTTTTCATTCAACATTTTGTATGCCAGATTATGTCACTGTACTTTTGCTCTTAAGTGGCCATGACGACGTACAGTGGGCACCACAGGACAGGAAGAAGAGACGCTATTTGGTTCAGCAGCAATCTAATTTCCTCTCCCTTTTTTTTTCCTTTTCAAAAACCTCGCAGAAAGAACAGACGCTAACAAATTCCCTGATAATTTCAAAAAGAAGCTAGTACGAACTGTTCTTGGTTTCCTAAAATGACATCCACCCCCCTTAACAGAAAGATCCCGAATTCATAGCATTCAACAAGTTCCATGACAAGAAAAACAAATATCCAGCTAGTTTGTTGACACCAAAATCGCCTTTTCTGGACTATTCGGGTTGCGTATCTGCACATGAAAGGTTCTTTTTTTTTCCTCTTTTCTGAAAAACTGTCAAAATGCATGCTTGTACACAATCAATCCATCAATCATAAGTCATTAAGTCGCTTGCATATATACAATCTATCTACCAATCATAAGTCGCGAGCAGCTAACTACGATTTCATATACAGATACTGACGGTCTCACGAAACTGAACATCTGACTTGCACCTCGACTTCGCCCTTCTCTGCTGCTGCAGATAAACACGCCTCGTGCGGGCAGGGCCTCGCGTAGAACTTCGCGATGTTATCCCCGGGCATGATCACGGGCAACCCGCACTCTTTTCCAGCTTTCTCGCTCTGCAAACAACAAGGCAGGGCGCCATACATCATCAGCAAAAGTTTAGTACAGATGATCTCCCGGAATGGTGTCAAAAATCAGAATAAGTTGTACAACAGAGAGGTCGGTTGCTGCTACTACCTTGTGCTCAGAAGATGCCTTGCTCGGCGTTGGTCCGACGGAGATGACGGTGTGCGGGCCGTCCTGGAGCATGCCGGGATGCCGAGACCAGAGGAGGGAGCGGAGCCTGTCCCAGTGGTAGCAGCAGGAGAAGATGCCGCTGAGGGAGAAGATGACGAGGAGCAGGAGCGCCGTGCCGAGGGGGAACCCGAGCGTCGGCCTTGAGGAATGCGACATCGGGATCGTCATGGATGCAGGAGCAGGCGTGAGACCTTGCGGCATATTCATACGCATCAGGTGGCCTTCTGGTACTTGAGTCAGTCCTGCCTGCTACTCGGTTAAGAGCCCAGGCTTGCAAGCTAAGGAGACTGGCTACTTATATACCTGAAAACTCGCCTTGTGTCGTACGAAGTGGACTGACTTGCACGGCCAGCCATCCGTCCGTGGTACTGGATGATGATGGTGCTGTGGTCCACATGCATCTGCTGGTGGCCGCTAGTGCTTGACGCTGATCTCACCGCCTGCCTTTTCCAACAAAAAGAAGCTGCTTAAATCACCTAAATATATGGCTTTAGAAGGTGGGACGAAAGGTGGCGAATATACACTGGGATAGAAATTATAGGTATGTCTCACCACAAGCAAATGTTTGTTAGGTAAAGTATGATGAACTGATGCACAGGGGAAAAGATGGCAGGTTGGCGATGCAACACTGCATATATATGTTATTCTTGGAACAAACCAACAGTAAAGAATGATTGTAATTGAGTTGGGGGTGGAGGGACCCACAAATTTAGGTCATATTAACAGTGGACATGCAACAGGTGAGATGAGAATGCAGCACTTTCTCTCAGTGTGCATCATCATTTGCCTTTTGAAAAGTAATATGCTTTTCCATAGATAAAGTGCCAATATAGCTTGAGTATCCTTGACGAGATCCACAAATTTGTACGGACGGTACAGATGCAAAGTTATTTTCAACAAAATGTGGCTACTACTATAAAAACAAATTGTGACTGCTAGCTATATATCCTTACCAAGCCTGGAAGCTATGCCCAAATAAGGCAAATTAGTTGAACGGCTGAAAGCTACTATGTACCACTAGCCAATTAGTCAATGAGGTGCCATCAGCCAGCTTTTCTATCTTCAAGGACTGCCATGAGTCATGCTTTTCAAAGCATTCAGTAACTTCAAAACTCTATCAAAGAAGCCTAGTGGAGGAAGCAAAAGAGAAGTAATCTTACCTAACAAATAGATCAGCATGAAGTAATTTGCTCTCGGTGGTATCATTTCCTAACCAGGAACATGTATCAAGAATGTTTATATTATCTTAAGCAGCCAATGTCTGGTAATATATATGTTTCCTACCTAGCCTCAACTGATGACGAAAGATGAGTTGCATGAGCTCTCTCATTTACCAGTTCTCCACTTGGAGGGTCCCACCTGCAAAAGTAACAATGGATACCCTCTTATGGCCGCACTTCCTCCTGTCGGCCAATTTTTCATTCAATGTCAGTGTGCTCCCTTCCTGCAGCAAATGGTATTCCTTCGATAGTTCACGGACTGGTTTAGAGTCAGCAAACACACACACTCCAGATATTTGTAGAAGCAGATCAAGGAATTTGGTACAGAAAAAGTAGTTATGCAAAGGAACGAGTTTAGTGGTCAAAACAAGCATACTGCAATGAGAGGCTGTGAAATACTGTCCAGTGGTAAAAACTGGTTGTGGATAGTGCCATCAGGACGCATGTATGATTTGACAGATTTCAGGTCAATTTATGGAGGAAAAACGGAAGAATTGCATGTGTTGAAGCTAAATATCTTTAGAAAGTGTTACAATTGCAAGTTAGCTAGTGCAGGGCGCAAACAACATCTGTTGGAGAAATTAGGTTGACAGAATCACTTACACATCAGCCAATAAGCCATCTGTAACGGGACCTAGCATGTGTCACTAACAATAGTGATGCCTATTTGAGAGGGACCTATCAGGTAGGATGTTAGGTAAGTGTCCTTCCAGGTTACTACAGAACATAGGGAAGGTATCATGCGCTACAAATCATGTTTCAGGAAAGCGGGCAGTGGATATATTATCTGGTAGCCTTTAGCTGGATTCCAAATGCCAAAAGACATATTAGGTCGTACATTTTCCATATAAGATATTTAAGTTGTACAGTAGATATTATTTCGTATTTAAAATAAAAACGTGGTATTATAGTTAATATTCTTTCTAATTTCATGCTTATAACAGCTAGCTTAGTTTCAATATGTAAGGAAAAAAAACTCATGTTAAATTTCCATGCTGCCGCCGATATATTGAACAGCAGGTGTAACGAACTAAATGACACCAAATACACTAAGACGTTAACAATGTATAGTAGAATCTCCATTTACAAATTACAATATCCCTGTGGCAGATGAACATTTCTTTGTTATTTGGCATCAGCACAAAGCTACCTGAAGCTAAAGAGTACTACAATCTACGGCACTGTTTGAAAGAGATAATAAACTCATAAATATTATAAAGGACTTGCTATCTTCAAATAACAAACTGAACTGACTGTTCAAACGCGAAGTACCATGTTGATGTATTATATATCCCTACAATGATCTATTTTAAACACTAGATGTGGTTGAAAGGTAAAGGAAAGATATCAGGGATCTTGCCCGCTGCACCTATTTGACTAGCCTTTTTTATATTAGTTTTCTAATAAGATGTGCCTTTGGTAAAGTGGCACCAACATTAGCATCATATGCACTAACAGCAAAAGGCTAGTAAAAGTCTCGTTGGAAAGCTAAAGATAGTTCCTTGGTCCGTAGAAACTGACATAAGATATATTAGTTTAGCTTCAGAATAAAGAATCACAATGAGTTCAGTACACGGATGTAATTAACATCAGTGAAGTTAATATCCACTGACAGCAACGGGATTGTGGACAGCTATGTGCATTAGCAGAGTGGCATTAGATGATAGTTGCAAATGCCTACTGCTTTGCTGAAAAACTTGTAAAAGTAAGAAACATTATATATAGAGTTATGTTTCCTCTGCAGTCCTTTGAACTTGAATTCCAATGTATGCTGATGGAAATGCTGTTGGCAGGAAGAAAATGTACTGTATAACATCGATAAAAGTTTTTTTTTTACTGATAGCACAAAGTTTATGATTATATTTCAAGAATATAAATTCATGCAGTGTCAGATTGAAAATGACACAAAAAACTGAAGTAGGAAATGTGTAAATAAGATGGTAATAAGATCAGGCTAGAACTGAACTTTGATAATAGACATGACTTCTAACAGGGTCATCGCTTCTTTCCAACATTCCAAGAAGGAAATTTGATGTTTATGCAGGATTTCCAGCTAAGAATTAAGCCACAGAAAAGTGTCTGCTGCATTTACAATCAGTTCAGGTTGAGATGCAGCATATTCTGATAGATTTAGGGTTAGGGCTCTGGTACAATTAAATATTTTCCAGATGCTATTAACTAAAAGTAGTGGTGTTCTACTCAATAGACCCTCCAAAAAGAAAGAGATATTGGCATATCCCGCTTACATTATCATGGGCACAGAAATTGTGTATCCGAATAAACTTGAAATTTCCCAAATGTCAACCTCCTCCTTCAGACAAGTTCACTGCAGCAAACAAATAAGTCAGTCCATTCATAATTTGGCTAAGACCAAAACTGTAAAAAAAAAACATAGAAGCTTGGCGGGTACAGGCAAGGAAGTGGTGGAAAAAAGAATTTATTGGACATGGTCAAGCACCTTGACTTGCGGTGTATCGTCCAACTGCTTCCAGGTGAGCTCTGCAAGCCTCGTTGCTCCATGTCCCTTCTCACCCGCTGTGCCTCCTCATGCATACCCAAGCCCGAATAGATATTGGCAAGCGAAATAAAGTTCCCTGCATTCTCTGGTTCAATCTCAAACAACGCTCTCGCTGCAACTTCTGCCAGCCCCACCTCCCCATACTTCCTGCAAGCAGCAAGGAGAGCACCCCAGGCCTTTGCGGTAACTCTAACCGGCATCGTCCGGATAACATCATAGGCCTGATGCAACCTCCCTGCCCGTCCCAAGACATCAACCAAGCACGAATAATGATCTCCGCATGCTTCCACTCCATATGTCTTGGTTAACACATCGAAATACTTCAAAGCGTCATCTGCGCGACCAGCATGGCCGCAGGCCTTCAACACGCCGAGGAACATGATGCCATCAGGCCGGACCTTCTCCAGCTCCATACGCCTGAAAAGCGACATCGCGACGTCTCCATGGCCATGGAACGCGTACGCCGACACCATGGAGCTCCAGACAACCACGTCACGCTCGTTCACCAGGTCAAAAACCCTCTGCGCGCCGACCAAAGAGCCGCACCGCCCGTACGCCTCGACGAGGGAGCTGCCGAGATGGCAGCTCGAGAACATGCCGTGCCGTGCCGCGAAGCCGTGCACCTCCCTGACCGAACTCAGAGCGCCAAGGGCCGTGCACACGGGGACGAGCGCCAGCAGGGTGATGAGCGAGGGCTTGACGCCCATACCCTGCATCTGCCGGTAGAGCTCGACGGCCCGAGCCGGACGCTCCCCGGACTCGACCACGGCCGCGATCACGGAGTTGAAGCAGGAAGCGGTGGGCGTGACGTCCATCTCGCCGAGCGCCTGCGCGGCAGCGGAGACGTCCCCAGACCGGATGTAGACGGAGATCATGGCGCTCCAGACGACGGCGGTTCGGCCGGGCAATTCGTCGAACAGGCTGCGCGCGGCCTCAGGGGAGGAGCCGGCGCATGCACCGTAGGAGGTGACGAGCGCGGAGGCGACGAACGGGTTGCTGAGGAGGCCGCTGCACTTGCGCGCGAGGGCGTGGATGGGGGCGGCGGCGGAGGAGGAGGGCAGGCGGAGCGCGGCGGCGGACTTGAGCGCGAGCGGGAGGGCGTACGCGAAGGACGGGTCGGCGAGCGGCGGGAGCGCCGGGTCGGCGGCCATGCGGGCGAAGAAGGCGAGCGCTTCGCCGTGGCGGCCGGCGTTGACGTGCGCGGTCAGGGCCTTGGTCAGTGTCGCCAGCCGCTGGTGGCGGGAGTCCATCGCTCCGTTGGGTCTTCGAGCGGAGGAGGGCCCAAGCTTGCCGACGATGCCTCAAAAACTGTGGCTTAAAAACCTTTGGGAATTTGAATTTGGTTTGAACGAGCAACTTTAGGGCTCTTTCATTCAAAAGATTTTCGAAGGAATTTTGGAGCAACTTTAGGATTCCTACATGGGTTGTTTGATCCGTTAGGATTACAATCCATAGGCATTTCTTTCTTACGACCCATTTATACTATTCCCTCCATCTCATAGTAGTCGCTAAAATGGACGTATCTAAACGTATTCCGGTGCTAAATACATCCATTTGAGCGACAACTAATATGGGATGGAGGTTCTTCATAGGAAAATTTTATCAACCCCAACCTTATGTGTAGAATCTTACGATCTTCCTCACGCACAAATTACATGGTATTGATGATGAAAGGACACTCCATTTTTGTGTTGTTGTTGTTGTTCTTTTCATTGTTTAACTAGGGCTTCTTTGATTTAAATGAATTCTATAAGATTTTTGGTCCTTGGGATTTTTTCTTAAGTTGGTTGCTTGATCCGTAGAAATGAATCATATAAGAATTTTTCTTACTATATTTTATAGAAAATCTAGCATCCACTTCAATATCTTTTTACAAATTATTTGTTTTACTTATGCCATCAAACACAACTTTGCTAATGTTATACTAGGATTGAAGCAGACATGCCACTCCAATCCTATATTTTTCATATTCCTACGTTTTGAGAACCATGCAAATCAAAGAGACCCTCAAATGTTTCTCCTTCAATATTTTACTACTAGTAGAAGCAATGCTTAGAAATTTGTTCCATGTCTTTTTTTTTAATGTTTCTACATTTCCAATTTCTTGTGTGTCGTATTTAATCAGCATTTTGAGTTGGTCTACATGGGATCTCACCTAAGGAGAAGTTTGTTTGGTTTCAAACTCCGATTCAAACAGAATTATGCCATGCTAATGTGCCTTGAATGATCCACACCTTCAGGTTGGATCCTGATGAGCACATTGAACTATCCGTGTGGCTGAGAGCCCTCACAGCGACGCAATTATCAGGGGCACGCTCTACCACTGAGCTAATAGCACGATCGCGCAGGCCTGCCTTTTGGGAGGCCCACTACACCAAAAGCGAGAAAAACTCCATCCCCATACCGCCACACCAAGGGGGGACATGGGAACGCCAAAAAAGGGACTGGTTTGGAGGCTTCAGCGTGTTTTTTCGCCTAATTAACGAAGGTGCCACGCAAGATGAGACAAGTACGTCAAGTCAAAGTTAACCAACAACCAGACGGCTTCACGAGCCCAGCTACATACACTTTGGTTAGCAGCGCATTGGCATCAAGCCCAACCCCTAACTGAGAATTATACTCTATGTATTTTTGCACATATCATCACGGACACGGGTGTACAAAATTATATCCAACAAACTGCATGTCCATCATCACTGGAACTGGGGGTCTGCTGCACCCACACCACCGAACCTTGCAGCCGCGACACCGGCGTTGGGGGGCCGCGCCGCCACGACCACATTGTCGTCAGCGAACAGCGCCTTGATGAAGGAAGGGGTCTTCAGGGGGCGACGGCCGGTCATCCGAGGGTACACGTCTTCCAGGAAGTAATACACATGGCCAGCAATCATACCCTGAAAGAAACATGATTTACCAGTTAAGAGCTATTGTAACGACTATGACAGTAACATGTGAGCAGTGGGAAAGGTAAACCAGTCAGACAGCCAGCATAGTAACAGCCATCCAGCATCAATACAAGCTGCTACATCAACCAAAATGAACAGTCGCATAAAATTGCAACCACAATCTCTAATGGTCGATTTGCAGGTTTGTAGAGCTAGCGGCATTCATAAAACAGCAGCTCATTCTGTAGATTTGAACCATGTTAAAACTTTCAAAACTGTCCAGTATCATCCGGTTAGCTGGTTAAAACCATCATCAGGTTTTGGACAACCATGGGATAAAAGAAGGAAGGTACGTCCATGGATTTCGAGTCGCTCGACTAGTCGCGACTAGTCGACGACTAGTCTATGAGTCGCAAAAATATGGTCGACTCAGCTTAGTGTCGACTCGCGACTCAGAGTCGCGACTAGTCACAACGCAGGCTCGACTTCTTCCGAGTCGCTGCCCCAGAGCGACTCGCATGAGTCGCGACTCAAAAACCATGGGTACGTCTATACTGGCAAGTGGCAACCAAACTTAAAACTTTGGCTAAAAAAAACTGAGTATGGCAGCGTTTAGGCAGAGCGGCTAAAGAGAAATATTGAGTGCTTACAACATTACTACAGCAGAAAATGGTACAAATAAACAACATTCCTACAAATCCAAGCGAAGAACTAAGCACTAATAGCTAATCCTAAATATTGTTCAGTCAGTTAGCAATCAATGGCTTACATGACCAGAAAAGATGTTCAAATCATAAACACTAACAAAATCGCTACTGCAACCATTACTCTGAAGTCTGAAATTCATCAGTTAAGCAAAACTCACCAAAAGATCAACCCATGTGCTGCTCCCCACCAGAATAGAGAAGCCAAGAAGGACCTGCAAGTTAAAAGAAACAGTTCAGACCACTGTTTTTCATCTCCGATATAATAATATAACATGAATTAAAAAACCAGTAATTTTGCCAGTCATGGTATGAGATGACCAAGTAAGGCTCACAGGAGAACAGTGTCAGAGCAAAATGTGGCAGTTTATTCAGTTTGTCATGTTTTCCAACAGTGATATGCCATCCTGTATGATGGCCAGATAGCCAAGTGTCTTCCTACTGTAACTGTGCACATTACGCAGCAGTTTACAGGTCACCCAGTAATTGCTAGGTTTTGCCTGGTTGGAGTTAAAGGACCAATGATTAGTCCAATTCTCTCTAGTTGGAACAGGTCATTCTAAGGTACTTTCATTTCCAGAATACAACTAGCTATTTGACATTCTCTATGCTAGTTAATTTACATTTTCTACGCAGAGTTATCACACGCTACCTCACATACACCTTCCAGTATTTATTTACTCATACATGATCTATCCAGGATTTATTCCGTGATGACTAAATGAACTAAAATGTTACTTCATTCACTTTATCTTGCATCTCACCCCATTTAGAACGCAAGGATTCCATAATAAAGGAAAGATCCAGCCCTTTCCCATGAATTTCATCTCTACTCCCAGTGCACTAGGCCCTCTTTTAAGCCAAAACATATAGTTAGTTACATATGCTGTGAAACCCAGGAGGCAAAAAAAAGAAGTTCGTAAATGTTTTGTCTTGAAAATAAAACAGCCTGAATTGATACATGTACCCGCCAGATAGGGTTTTCAAGTCATTACAATAAGTTACGTATTTCCCCGATATACAGATCTCAAATCTTGTGCATCAATACTCAGGCATGAAAAATTATCAGTTTTTATATGCACAAGCTTGTCAAAGTCATTACAATTAAGTAGTGATTTCCCCTATATACAGATCTCAGATTTCATGAATCAATTCTTAGGCATGAAGAAATATCAATTTGCATGCCTACACTTGTCATCAAATAAGTAATTTTAGAGGAGTATCAAGTGGACAGGTGCAACGCTTACCCAAGGTAAGTAGGCAGCAGTGAAGGTGAACAGACCCAAGAAGCTCATGTGAATGAAGGGATTGTGCTTGCTCCAGACATAAACCTGCCATGCCATATCAGGGGTATTACTAATGTTCTGCCTCAGGCACCGAAAAAGGACAATTCTTAAAGACAAGACTTCTCTACTATGTGTCCTAGCATAGGCAATTTTTCATAGGAAATAGTAAATGCTTGAAGCCTTTAAATTAATCTCATACCATCATAAACGTCAATGAATTGCTGAGGAACAGAATCCTGGCAAACGTCTCAGAAATGTAAGGTATTGTCCCACCAATCAGAACGATGCTGGTTAGGACAGTAGCACCAAACAAGAGCATGTAGAAAAAGTCAGCTGTTCTTCCCCTGAATGAGTTCTCCTCGAGAAGTTTGCAGTAGCGCGCAAGAAAAAACATGTGGAACAGGAAATCCAAATCTGGAAACAAGAGTAACCAGGTTCAGTAATAAGAGTGAAGGGCTACAGCTATACATCAAATTTACCCTGTGATGGTTCAATAAACAGTGGAGTAAAGTAAAGGGCTTATGATGAGCATGCGAATCGAACACGTGTAACAAGCTAGGAACATGTAAGCACTTGCGCTTAGCATGAGCACAGACAAACTAGTAACGTATCCGACAAATTAGTAAATGTCGGATACTCAACAGCAAAGCAATGTAGATTCTGCTCGTTCGTGGCAACATACTATATTGGACAAGCCATAGGTTACTACCCACTCTCCGTTACCGTTTGAAGCGCGCGATATTAGCTTGACAAATCTGCGCTTATTGTTTCGTGCTGACTTTGATACGGCGGCTAAGGCAATACGACAAACAAGCAGGGCGTGTCCGTTTCCAATGCAACAAATTGCCATATGCACAGCGCCACAAAACACAAGGGAGGGCAGTGGCTCAGCAGCATGTAAAGTGAACAAGCCTTGGCCGACTGGCGTCACGTACCGAAAACCTATATATATACATTCTAATGTATCTCCTGGTGCAGCGGCTTCGCACAAACCATACTCTGGGAGCACACGAAATGAATTCCCCTGGTGCCCTGGTGCTGCTTGTATCAGTATGTATGTTGCAAATAGACTAATAGAGTGGCATGTACGCAACGAATCTACGCAAACCTAGCCCTACGCCATGCCATCCTATCGAATTTCACAAGGCCTTGCACTTGGACTAGGGATAGGAGGTGAGCTTCATTGTTATTCATTGGCATACCCATCTTGCGGAAGTAGAGGAAGTTGGTGACGAGGCGCCAGATCTCGTAGTGCTGCACCACCAGCTTGGGGTTCAGGTACAGGTGGTAGGGCGAGATGATCTGCAGCCAACCAATCAACCAATCAATCAATCACTAGGTCATCGACTGAACTCGGCAGCAGAAGCAGCACCAGATCGCGCCGCGGACGACCAGAGGCCCCGCCCCCCGGGGCGGGGGCGGAGGAGATGGGACGGCGCGGGGGACGGGGGACGTACCTCGAGGGTGCATCCGACGGTGGTGAGGACGGCGGCGGTGAGGTAGGAGCGCGTGATGATGGGCATCTGCCGGTACCACTCCTCCACCGCCTGCGCCATCCCTGCTCCTCCTCTCCCGTCCCTCACACGCGAGGAAACCCTAGCCCCCGCTAGACCGCACGCGCTCCCCCTGCTGCTCGCCTCTCCTCCGGCTAGACTGTGGCACGGATCGCCGGCGGAATCGAAGAGCGACGACGGGGATGGGGAAGGAGGGTGGAGAGGGTCTCGATCTCTTTCTCTGGGTTTTTTTTTTCTCTGTCTGTCTGTCTCTCGTCTGCTTCGGAGCCTGGGTCGTGTGGCTGGCATGTGGGGGCCCGCGGGAGGAACCGTGGGCGGTGACGTGCTGTGCCCCAATGGGGCGGCGCCACGTCGGACGAACACGTCGGACATTGGTGGTGGCGGTGACGTGCTGTGCCCCAATGGGGCGGCGCCACGTCGGACGAACACGTCGGACATTGGTGGTGGCCGTCGCCCGCTGCCTCCGTGGACTTCCACGCCACTTGTAGTCACTATATTTTTGTTTTGGGACTCTCTGAGGTCCCATCCGGCGAAGGAGAAAATGATAGAGGTAAATACACCAGTGGTGCTTGAACTTGCCATGGATGTGCACTTTAGTGTCCGAACTTGCAAAATACATTGAATTGGTTCCATAACTTGGCATGGACATGCATATACGATTCAAATGACGTTTGTATACGTCCACGAAGTTGATGAGGCGTGCTAGCATGCCATGGGCCCTGCTGTCAGTGAAAAGGGTGTGTGGCTTGATGTTTTGCAGAAAAACCTCCAGAATTATTTTCTTACAATAAGGCCCTCAGGGAGAAACTGACAAATTATAAAATAAAATCTAGGAGTATAACTATAAGATAAAATTGAAAATATTTACGAATGATTAAAATGTTCATATGATTCAAGTATTATTAATGTGAGGATCCGCAGTCTAATGGTGCACTAGGCTTGTATTTATTTTTTTAGAAAACACACAAACTTAGATATTATATAAATTCTTTTTAAAACAACACCATTTTTTGTGAAAGCATGAACACATTGATATACTACATAAACAGTTTAATAAAAATGTGGAAATTATAAAATATATGTGAATTTATTTAAATATATGAACGTTGCTAAAATTACTTTAATATTTTATTAAAATGCGAGCATTTTTTCAATTATAAAATAAATTCTTAATTCATAATTTTATTATGCGTATTTCTGTTAAGTTATTGCATACGCATTTTATGAAATTATATGAATGTTTTAATGTAATTTGTTTTAAATATATGCATATTGTTTGTAACGCGATAATAATTTATGTATTTTTAATAAAGAAATGAAAAAGAACAAACCCGTTGAAAACTAAGCCACACCGTGGTCTGTTTTAGCCACACGGGCTCGTTATGTTATAAACCTAAACTTTTTATTTTACCATTCGATGTCGTCAGTTGGAGTGCTATGTGGGGCGGCTATAGAGCCCCTGGTTGGAGGTTCAAATCCATGGCACTATATTGCTGGAATATTTTTTTAATTTACGTTGTTCAGCGTTATGTTTATAAAAAGAATATGAAGCCTTTCTTGACACTATATTTGAACAGGTCGACCGGCTAGCCATACACACCTTGCGTGTGTGGTTCGAACTCCGGATCAATTTTAATAAATATTAAAAGATTAATAGTTTTTTTCAATTTATCAGTTTCTCTCTAAGGCCTTTTTGTAAGAAAAAATATTCTAGGGGTTTTTTCCGCAAAGAACCAGGCCACACGCCTTGTCGACGTATAAAAAAGAGATTTGAACCGTATATGCACATCCATGCCAAGTTATGGAACCAGTTCAATGTATTTTGCAAGTTCAGGCACCAAAGTGTACATTCATGACAAGTTCAAGCACCAGTGATGTATTTACCTCAAAATGATACAATGAAACTATGAGCCATAAAGTGTTTCAGGAACCACATAATATGGACAATATATGGACACGCTGAGGCAGAAGCGTGAGGAGCAGTTCCGGGAGGCGCAGGCCGACGCCGCCTACAACCACCATCTCCTCCAGGAGCACCTGCAGGCGGAGGAGCAGATCGCCGCAGAGCGGGCGGAGCAGGAGGCGCTGCTCGACTCGTACCGCTCCGCCCGCGAGGGTCGCCTCGAGCGCTGGCGGTACCGCATGCGGGTGGCGGAGGCTGCGGCCGCCTACAAAGAGGGCGATGAAGCGGGCGAGGCGCTGTTTGGCGAGACCGAGGATGAGGCAGAGGACAATGCCGGCTCCGACGAGTCCCCGCTCCGCTGGCGTTGACGAGGCCCTGCTCCGCCGAGGCCCCGCGGCACCAACAAGGAGGCAGAGGACACCGCCGGCTCCGCCGAGGCCCCGCCCCGCCAACAACGAGGCAGAGGACATCGCCGGCTCAGCCGAGGCCCCACCCTGCCGGCAACGAGAGGGAGGATTTCCCTCGCTCCGCCGAGGCGCCGCCCACTGGCAACGAGACAGAGAAAATCGCCGCCAGATGTTGTTGTATTGTCCATAATCAAGGCAGCAACATTTTATGCATATGTACATGGCCACTGCACTGCCCACCTCTCATTGATCTACTTGCTTGAATAGTTTGTCTTGTCTTTGTGCCGCCTCTTTCTTCATCTTGCGAACTCAAGGTGCTTAGTCTTTCAGCAAAAAATTAATTGGTTCTTGTGATTTTTTCCGAGCACCAATCAAGGCTGTATATGCAAATGCAGCTGATTGAAATTTCAGACTTCCAATCTGCCAAGTGAGCTCTGGTGCTTAGACTTCTGTAATGCACATGGATTTCAGTTTGTTTCACACTTTCTTGTCCTGCTGAATAGATCATAAGTTCATAACATCCGCTGTTGGGAGTACTGTAATTCTCTACTCACCGAGGAAGTTATTTTGGTTTGGTATATGCAAAAACAAAATAAAATAGAGGAGGTTTTTCTTCCCAGTTTGGTACATGTAGTTATGCATTCATTGGTTTGGTATATTCATATATGCAAAAGTAAAATAAATTGAGGAAGTTTTACTTTCCCCGGATTGGTCTATGTAATTATCTGTTCATTGCAAGGATAAGATTGTTGGAGTGCCCTCCTTGTATTTTTTTTTCAAAAGATTGCTTCTCCTCAGGGCGCGGGGCTCTCCCTTCTGGAATGATCTTTAGGCGGTTCGCCCGGCTTTTGCTCTTGGCGCCAAATTCGCAATTGGCAACGGCCGCTCGGCCCGCTTCTGGTTCGATCTGTGGGTAGGAGGGACGCCCCTTTGGGAACAATTTTCAGGACTTCTATGTCCTGGCTGTCAACCCGGAGCAGAAGGTGGAATCGGCACTTGCCTCTAGACCCCCGGCGATTCATTTCCGTCGCGAGCTAACGGGTCCTGAACAAGCTCACTTTGAGGAGTTGCTGGCTCTCATTCAACCGGTGACGCTGTCCACTACAGCCGACACGGTCACCTGGGCTCTCTCCTCGTCCGGCAAGTTCACGGTCAGGTCTCTATACCGCAGGCTGTGCCAGGGCCAGGCCCCGGCCTTCCCGATGCCGTCGGGCCTGTGGAATGCACGTTTGCCGCTTAAGATCAAGGTGTTCTTTTGGCAACTCCTCCGCAATAGACTTCCCACTTCGGCTAATATTGCCAAACGCAACGGCCCGTCTTCCGGATTATGCGCAATTTGCAACACCATGGAGGATGCGAATCACGTGTTCTTCCGCTGCCCTCTAGCGCGTTTTGCCTGGAGTGCAGTCCGCGAGGCCACCAACACCACGTGGGACCCGCACTCGGCTGGGGACCTAGCGGTCATTGTTGCATCGATGACTGGCGGCAGCAAGCGCGTGCTTTGGAGCTGCCTAGGCGCCTTGGCGTGGGCTTTGTGGCTCACCAGGAACAAACTAGCAATCGAGGGAATTTTCTCTTCTCACCCTGCTAATATTCTTTACAAATGCAACATTCTTCTGCAGCAGTGGAGTCCGTTGGCGAGGTGTAAGGATGCTGAGAGAATGAAGCAAGCTCAAGACCGTCTTCGCCAAGTCTACCTTCTGGCTAGGGAGCCAACAGCCACTCCTACGTCGTGAAATGGTTATTTTGTCTCGCGAGCGAGCCTGCGTGCTCTATGCTCTTGGCTTTTGGCCTGTAGTAGACTCGCTGTGGACTGCCTGTGGCCTATGGCCTGTCGCTAAACTCCTGTGCCTTCGCGCACGTGTGACCTGAGCCTCCGCGCTCGTTACGTTCAGACTTTAGTCTTGTAAAACCTGTCTAAGTTATGGGCTTTATTAATTTAAAGCCGGACGCCTCTAGCGTCTTCGTTCTAAAAAAAAGAGATTGCTTCTCTGTTTGTTTATTTCGTGACCTTTTTCAAAACGTGCTTGTTTATCTGGTTTGCCGTTTTATCTTTTCATGTTTTACCAAATTTATCTTTTCATGATCCAATCAAAACTTGAATGGCACGACAGGTGGTGACCGCCAAGGTCTCTTTGGATGAAGGATCGTCTCAGTGTAGCGACGCCGGCACGATCTTGCCAAATGGTGTTGATGTTGTTGAGGCGGTAAGAGAGGGCAGAGGTGCGCTTGAAGAAATCGACATTGACATGGTGAGGAAGCAGAGCATGCAAGTAGAGGCAGAGGGCACGAAGATTTGGCAAGACGTGGAGGAGTTTGAAAAGAAGCAAGCTGAGACGTACCGGATTGCTAAGCAGCTGCAGGGCATACTTTAGGTTGCCATCTTAACTGGCATACGAAACAAGCACATAATTTCAAACTTCACATACAGGCAAAACTAGCGGCATCATTTATTTGGCACCGCGAAATACCCTCGACCCTAAAAGCACACAAAGTCAGACCTTGCGCGGTTGCACCGTCCAATCAAATAAACACAACCAACAAACATGCGCCAAGCCACAGACGTGTCAGGATAGTCGTGACAAATCTCCAGTGTACAAACTTGAAGCACACCACATTCACATACATGAAAACCAAACCTTTGGAACGGCAACCCAGTCGAGATGTGGAGTTGTGGGCGTTTTTTTTTGTTTTTTGTTTTTTTAAATTTCATTCAAATCACGGATCAGTACAAAGTAGTTGATCCTCCTCACAAGCACACCGAAACGCAAACACAAAGGACCATGAACACCTAGAGTACCCTAAGACAACCATAATACAAAAAGATCTCCGGAGCCCTGTGTCATCATTCCTGATTCTTGAGAGAAGGCCCCTGCAGCAGAAGGATCTGCAACCAGTCGCAAACAGGTCATCATCTTCGATCACGGTACAATTGCCGCCACGCTGCTTCCTCCTTTCTTGACACCAGTGCTGAGAGGGCATGGACATCAATCCAACACACCTGCAACATCCTCGCCATCTTTGGCTTTGAGTAGCGCGAAAAGTGTCCCTTCTGGAAGGAAGAGAACTCGAGTCATCCGACCGGTTCAACACCGTGGCCGGGCCATCCGCCCGGACAAAGCAGGATCTCCATCAGCATCAGCGCAGAGAAAGGAGAAGAACAGCAGCAACAAATCATACCAACAAGGAAGAAGAAAGGTCTTCGTCTCCCTGCCTCCATCGCCCATCCGAGGATCCAAACGCCCAGTGCCGATGGACCTCCAACCACCATGACCCGCGACCTAGACGAGATCCGGGGATCCCCAACACCGCTGGCTCCTAGACGAAGGCAAAAGCCTCGCCTGACCGCGAACGGAGCCCGGAGAAACTTATTCCTACGCGACACCACCGCAACGGCCTTAGCAGCGTCTCCCTCAACCCTAACCCTACCACACACCCACTTAGCGAACAGACCCCGAGGTTCCCCCTCCCCCCGCCGCCGGAGCGGCCGAGAGAGAGAGAAAACCGGTGGGGTCACCGGCGGCGCGCAAGGATCCCTCGTCTCCTTGATCGCCTAGATCCTACTTTTCCGGGCGCGAGTGTGTTTCTGATTTTGCCCGTGGTTCCCTCTCTTGTGGGCGTTTGTTTTGAAACACAAAAAGCGTTGGGTTTTGGTTTGGTTTGTGAAAAGTGAAAACAACCGTAGCCGTGGCTAAATAAAAAAAGAGCGCCCATTTCTCGGTTGGTTCGCGAAGCTTCCGCGCGGCCCCGAAAGATTTTGAACTCGAGCAGAGCTCTCGGCGAGGGTTTGGGCGGCGGAGGGAGGCGGGCATGGCCGGGAAGAAGCAAGCGGCAGTGAGCGCCGCGCCTTCCGAGGGCGAGGAGGGCGCCGTCGTCCCCAGCTCCACTGCCAAGCGCGGAGCCGGCAGACCTAAGAAGGACCCCGTCCCCGCCGCCGCCAGCCCCGGCTCCGCTGCCAAGCGCGGGCCTGGGAAGCCTAAGAAGGATCCCGTCCCCGCCGCCGCTGCCAAGCGCGGGTCCGGGAGGCCTAAGAAGGGCGCCGCCCCCGCCGAGTCCGGCGAGGGCTCTGCTCCGGAGCCCGGGAAGAGCGAGATGGGGGAGGGGGAGAAGGGGGCGACCCCGAAGAAGCAGGGGAAGGGGGAGAAGGAGAAGGCGGCGACCCCGAAGAAGAAGAAGGAGAAGGGGGATAAGCCGGCGAACCTGGAGAAGAAGAAGAAGGGGGACGCGGCGGCGACCCCAAAGAAGAAGGAGAAGAAGGGCGGCGAGGCGGCGGAGCCCGGATCCGGATCTGGGAAGCAGGAGCCGTCAGGCGAAGCGGGGAAGCCCAAGCCCACGCCCAAGAAGACGAAGCAGCAGGCGTCAGACGGGGCGGCCAAGGAGACTCCCAGCAAGAGGAAGCGCGATGACGCCGGGGAACCCCAACCCCAGAAGGCGGCCAAGAAAGCTGACAAGGCCACGCCCACCAAGAAGAAGCAGGCCTCCTCCGGCGGCGCTGAGAAGGCCACCACGCCCAGCAAGACACCCCAGAAGGAGGCAAAGAGCGCCAAGAAAAGCCCCGGCAAAGCGGAGAAGGCCACGCCCACCAAGAAGCAGCAGGCCTCCGGCGGGGCGGAGAAGGCCACGCCGAGCAAGAGGAAGCACGGCGATCTGGAATCCCCAAATGCGGCGAAGAGCGGGCAGAATGGCTCTTCGCCTGCGAAGAAGCAGAAGGGCAAGGCGGCAGGGGCGACGCCGGTGGCCGCCGAGCCGGGCACCTGCAGCTTCCCGATGGCGCGGGTGCGGCTGCTGATGCGGGACAAGGACGCCACCATCCGATCTAACAATGAGGCCGTCTTCCTCGTCAACAAGGCCTCGGTACTGTTTCTTCCCCCACTTTTACTCTGAAATCTGAATGCAAGTTATGCAGTGATCTGTGTTGGCAATTACAGTACCAATTAGAAACTGGAGGACTGAAGCTTGATGTCATTCTATCAGAATGCCATAATTTAGGGTGGAATCTATGTTAGCTAGCGAGATTTAGATTGGTCGTGCTATCAGCCCGTCAGCGCACGCAAGGTGTTCGATTAATTTGTCTGGCGTGTTCTCACTGTCAAATGTTTTGTCTCTACCCTCGGCTAGTATACTAGTGTAAAGTTGTGTGAGATGCAGAAGATTGATTTTGTGTTAAGCCAAATTTCAGCACAATAATCTGTGTCCCCTTCTGCTACTACCAGTACCAAACTGTAGACAAGGGTATGCTATGCAGTGGTCTGTAGATAGTGCTGTCTATTTCTGCTATATATGCGCCCATTTGGTCCATGTTGTTTGCTTCAGTTTATTTCCTAAGCATATCCACCTGAAATATCTTAGTCAGCACAGCGATTCTAGTTGTAGTGGTTTATTTAGGAAACTGTGTTATCTAGAGAGGAGAATTGGTGTTCATTTTTTGGATGGAAGAATATGACCAGTGTTAGTAACATGGTATTATATCCCTAGATTGTCTCTATTATTGCTGAACTTGTATGTGATTGTTAGTAAGTTGTGGATTAGCTAAATTTATGAGATTTCTCATTATGTAGCTTAATATTCCCAGGCTTACATTAAGCATATTGTTTTTGTAAATTCATAAATGTCATGGATGAGCTAAATTAGTTGATGAGATGTTTGTTTTACAATTTTATTTATATGTAGTAAGATTTGCACTGGAATATTAAGCTTCAGCCATCATCCGAAAGACGAATAGAAGGAATCCTAGATTACCCCAACCAGCCAGTTTGCTTGGTGTTTGATACATCTCAAATCCCCATCAGTTGTGCAGTGCTGCCAGCCCACCACCATTGTTCTTAAAGCTGGCTAATGCTACCAGTTGTAGTGGTTTTGTCCATAATCAAAGCAGCAACAATGCTATGCACAAGTACATAGTCACTGCACTGCCCGCCTCCCATTGCCTCTACTTGCTCCAAGAGTTTGATTCATCTCCGTTATGTCTCTTTCTGTATCTTGCAAACTCAGGTGCTTAGTTTTCCAGCAAAATTCAAATTGGTTCTTGTAATTTTTTTTAAGCACCAAACAAGACGGCTGTATATGCAACTAATTCAAATTTCGGATCTCCAGCCTGGCAAGTGAACTCTGGTGCTTAGACTTCTGTAACGCGCATGGATTTCAATTTGTTTCTTACTTCTCCTGCTGAAGTGATCACAAGTTCATAGCACCAACCGCCTATAATTCTTCACTCACTGACCAAGGAGGATTTGTTTTGGCTTAGTAGCAAAAAATATTTTTTCCCCTGGATTGGTATATGTAATTATCCATTCATCGATCACTAGATTAAGTTTTTTTTGGTTCAACACGATTAAACTGTACCTGCAGCATAGCAGAATGATGAGGAAGTTGACCTGTGTAAGCTGACAGTGTGGTATAACAAGCGTGGCCTGATTGCATAGTTCCCTTCCTGTAGTGCACCAACTCATGTAGATTTCAGTTGTCAACTAAAAAGGTTGCATGGGGCTAATGATAATTTACATTTATATGGCATCCAGGTTCATAAGAATTATAAGCTTGATGAGGTCATCCAAGTATCTGACTGGGAACATATTCTATTAGAACGACATCATTCTTGTTCTAAAAAGTTCAGTTCAATTAAAAAATCCAGTGTCTTGAATTCTAGACAAGATAATGCGAGCTAGCCTGAAGGTGATGCCCGAACAATAAAAAAAAGAAGGAAAATTGACCTGAGAACAATTTTATCTTTTATTTAGGCGGAGAGTATTTATGGCATGCACGTGACAAGATAAGTGACCCAAAGCAAGGCTAAAATTGTCAGACCCCCCCCAACCAAATGATTCTCTTTGCTTGCTGTTTGAGCATTTTTCATTTTTTTGAAAAATATTGAGGGGAAACAATGGTTGGTGTATCCTGTTTATCTTTGTTGCAACCTGTATTTATGTACCGGTGCCATTCTTTTGGTACTCAGTGATTATGACATCTACTGAATCTTCAACTGGATAGTGTTGTCTATTTCTGCTGATTCAAATTTCAGATTTCCAATCTGCCAAGTGAGTTCTGGTGCTTAGACTTCTGTAATGTGCACGGATTTCAGTTTCAGTGAGGATGCTATTAGACTGTCATCATTCCTGTTCTAAAAAGTTTAGATCATTCTTGTTCTAAAAAGTTCAGTTATAAAATAGCCTCTTGAATTCTAGGAAATGTAATGTGAGCTACCCTGAAGCGATGCCCAACCAGTAAAAAATAATCCTGAGAAGTGAGAACGACAGGGAGTAATTACGACATGCATGTGACAAGAAAAGTAACAGTAAGCAAGGATAAGATTGTTGGAGTGGCTTCTCTTTGCTTGCGTGATACTCCCTCTGTAAACTACTTAGTGATCTAAATGATCTTATATTAGTTTACAGAGGGAGTATTTCAAAAGTGTGTTATGGGAAAACAGTGGCTGGTGTACCTCGTTTATCTTTGTTGCAACTTGTATTTATGTACCAATGCCATTTTCTTTTGGTATGCAGTGATTATGACATGTACTGAATCTTGAACTGGATAGTATTATCGTGTCATATATATTCATGTTACACATGCACCTGCAGGAGTTATTCTTGGAAGTATTTGCGAAGGATGCTCATCAGAATGCCCTGAAGGAACGTAAAAAGTCAATTACCTACGAGAACCTTTGTAAGTCGACCCTCCTTGTGTTTGCTGTATTCTTATCTAGGAACCCATTTATCTTGTTTGTCGACTATGATGCCTGAAAGACAGTTCATGTCAAAATAAAGAGCCTCTGTAGACCATACAGTGGATGCATTTGATTTGATACCCATTAGTAAAGCAAGTGGTCATAATGTCTTATCCTATTGTTACAATGGTTTTCGCCACTCTTGTCTGAGTAGGCTATGTCACATCCCCTAGGACATCTTGCATGGGTAATTGAAATGGGTATCTGTTTTCCCATTATCGGTTGCAATCCTTAGCGTGCATTAGCGCTTGATACTTTGGGTATTGTGTTAGCAAATTGGAGATCAAGTTTGTTTTTCAAAGAACCAGACATGCTTTGTTCGATGCCCAATCTTACTTTCCAAAGACTTCCAAGTTTCTTTATTAAAAAATATCTGCGAGTACCCTAAAGTTATCATCATTTCCTCTACTGTCGGTGTTGATAAATCTGAACCGTTCTTCTATCAATTCCAAGTTAATCTAAAACCACAAATCTTACGATGACTCCGCTCTCCTATATATCTTTTCAGCATCGGCGGTGTGCAACGAGAAACGGTACAAGTTTCTATCAGGTAAAGCTTGTTACCCTATTCTGTTTAAATCCGCAGATGCCTGCGTAGTATGTATGTAGCAAAGATTGGGTGGTGCTGACAGACAGACATTTGCGTGTGTCCAGATTTCGTGCCGCTGAGGGTGACGGCCGGGGATGCGCTCAAGGCTGTGGCGAAGGAGCCATAGAATGGACAGACAAGGTGGTGGGTGTGGTGCATGTCATGCCAGTACTTGTGCTGTGCTAGCTAGCCTGTGTAGCGTAGGGAGGGAGAAGGAAGGACGTGATCCGAGGGTCGAGCTGTTTGTACTAGTATGTTCTTCTGTCTGTCTGTACTAGGCAAGGATAGGTTGAGTAACAAACAGAGTAAGACCTGTGCCTGTGCCTGCGCCTGTGGGTAACTATGTCATGAGAGGTGTCTTGCGGGACAAGACTTGATTTGGTTTGATTAGTTTTGCTTTGTTAGCTTGAAGGAGCTTACTTGCTCTGAGCTGATAAATTGATGTTGAGGAAGGAGTAGAGAAGCATGCATGCTGGGGGGTTACATACATTAGTTCTTCTCAAACATTTGTCCCCTGAAACCTGCTGCTTCCTACAGGCCTCACCAATTTCTCTACTAGCTGAAACATTGATGAAATTGCATGAACCCTGCTTAGATATATACTTGGAGAAACTGACCACCGCAAAGGCAGCGTCTGCACCGGATGAGCGGCCTCGAGGTGAGTCGTCATCCTCCCTGTATTGTCTCGCATGAACCCTGCTAGATACTCCCTCGGTTCTAAAATAGATGACTCAACTTTGTACTACAAAGTTAGTATAAAGTTGAGTCATCTATTTTGGAACGGAGGGAGTAGCTCTGAGTAACAAGCAAGCACCGCCTTAATTCCTCTGTTAATGGGATGAACTCAAGCCTTGTACATTTTCTTTTGCTTAAAATGGTTGTAGAGATTATCCAGTGGCTTTCCAGGGTCAGCAGTCTTCAACCCAACATTCAATGCCGTCTGTGTCACTTGGCTGTTTTTTCAACCAAACGTCTCGCTCCACAGCAGCTTTGCCTGGTCGTGGTCGGCCTCTCTGCAAATAAAATTACTGATGGTCCAGCAGGCAAGTTTGATTATGACTTGGTCATGCATGACTCAATAGTTTCCACACGCTTGGACCTTAGAATTCCACTCACTTTGGGAGTTTATTGATTGTTTTTGGAGTTGCTTTTATTCAGTCCAAACATTTATAGGTCACCACCCTGGACTTGACATTTGCTTTTGGAGCTGGTTGAGTGTTTGGAGTTAGAGCATCCACATAGAGAAGCCAAATGGAGAAGCCAACCAAGACCAAGCATATGCCTTCGTCGTCTCCCTTTGCAGTAATACTCCTCTACTTGATGATCAAGGTCATGTCTCCAGGTTTTAATTTTGCGTATGCAACTGATACTCTCCTTCCGGACCAATTTCTAACTGGTAACCAGACCTTGCTTTCGAAAAATGGTGCCTTCAAGTTGGGTTTCGACTGCCTGTTTCCTCCCTGTGGTTATGATTATAGGTTTGGCATATGGTATGTTAAGTCATCAGCTTGTCGCCCTCTTCTAGTTTGGTCGCCCCTTGGTGATTCCACAAATTGTTACCCTGAGTACTCGAGCTTTGGCCTCTTATTCTATGGCAACTTAGAACTATACTGTAATCTAGTTAACGGTGAAATAATTCCTGGATGGTTTTCACCAGGCATTTCAAATAGTAGTTCTCTACACACAGTGCTTCTTGACAATGGAAATCTCGTAATAAGAGATTCAATGAACAGTTCACCGGTGATCTGGCAAAGCTTTGATAATCCAGTTGGCACACTGCTGCCTGGAGGATGGCTGGGATTTAATAGAAACACGAGCAAGCACATCTTCCTTATTCCCTATGGTCCTTCTATATACCGGAATTACCACAATGGTGTACTAATGAATGGTTTAATTCTGGCTATGAATGCAAACCAAAATAGAGGGTTTATTGTCGAACAGAATCATTCTAGGATTGATCTCTAATATGCTTTCAATAAGGAAGATTATCATGAAATTTATCACGGCACTTTCCCCAGCTGGATGGGGATACATGAAGATGGAGGCAATTTCTTCCTGTTCAGTGATGCAAGTGTATATGTACAGCTGAATAAAGATGGTACTATCACTGCAGCTAAACTTGGGGAATGTGGATCTGTGTTGTGGTCTGCTCATGCTCCACATAATCATAAGATTCATAGTGTTGTTATCCTGACAGTGATAGTTGTGTTAACCCTCCTCCTCACTGCTCTAGTTCTTTTGTGGATAATTCAGAAGAAGTCGGTTATGGATAGACCGGGGAATTCGAACAGAAGCCTCACGATCTTCTCGAACGCACAAATAAAGAAGGCTACCAGAAATTTCTCGGTAAAGCTTGGAGAAGGAGGCTTTGGCTGTGTTTTCAAGGGAACATTGCAAGGCTCCACTTTGGTGGCTGTCAAGAAGCAAAAAGACTTTGGACAAGGGGAGAAGCAATTCCGAGCGGAAGTGCAGACGATTGGAATGATCCAACACATCAATGTTGTTCGTTTATTTGGATTTTGCGCCGAAGGAAGTAAAAGGCTGCTGGTGTATGAGTACATGGAGAATGGATCTTTGAGTTCTCATCTGTTTTCGAAAAGCCCGGCAACTTTGGTCTGGGAGCTCCGGTACCGCATAGGACTTGGAACTGCAAGAGGCTTGGCTTACCTGCATGAGGGATGCACGGATTGCATCATACACTGCGGCATGAAGCCGGACAATGTACTCCTTGACGCAGATTTCTGTCCCAAGGTTGCAGACTTCGGCATGGCCAAACTTCTTGGCCGGGATTTTAGCAGGGCATTGACAACGATGCGTGGGACCATCGGATACCTTGCGCCGGAGTGGATCTCAGGGCTACCGATCACACATAAGGCTGATGTCTACAGCTACGGAATGATGCTACTTGAAATCGTATCAGGGCGAAGGAATGCGGAGAAAATCAAACAGGGGAGGTTTACTTACTTTCCCATCTTTGCTGCAGTGAAGGTGAATGAAGGAGATGTTATGTGCCTGCTGGATAGCAGGTTGGAAGACGATGTGGATGTGGATGTGGAGCAGCTGATGAGGGTTTGCAGAACTGCATGCTGGTGCATTCAAGATGCTGAAGATCATAGGCCGATGATGGGGCAAGTTGTTCAGATGCTACAAGGCGTTCTGGATGTCCAGGTACCTCCCGTTCCAAGGTCGCTCCAGAATTGGGTGGGCATGGACGGCTGCTCTGGCTCTACTGATTTATATAGTCTCTGAATTCTGAAAGACTAAAAGACTGTTTCTATATGTTGAAATATATGTCAAGAATTAAGCTACTCCTATCAGAGTTATATTCTCTAAACTGTGCTCCTCTCTAGTTTGTGAAGTAATGGCTTGTAATTTGTTATCATAAATTCGTCTGAGCACTGAATTTTGGAAGTATGACCAGGTTAATTTGTGTTCTGTATGAATTTGGGTCAGATGCACATGCCACCGAAATATTTAGGACCCACTAAAATGACTTAAATGTCCAACATTTTGATTCAGCTTTATTCGAGATGAGAAGCTGAATCATAACCGGCACAGAAGTGATATCTTCTACTCCCTTTGATCCATATTAACGCGTTGCTGCTAAAGTTGTTTTAAGCCACGACAATTAATATGGATCAATATCTAGTTTCTTCATTTCATCGATGATCTCCATTATTTTGGTAGCTCAAATCTGAGAACAAAAGCCACCACCGGAAAGAATGGAAAATTTGAGAAGAAATATATATAAATATCATGGCATTTGGATTTGTAAGACTCAAAATATGACCATTTGGAAAACACAAGTTATTCTGACACAAATATCATCATGCCACTTTCAATGCAACAAAACATCTGATCATGGTTTGGTTTAGCTTGGAAGCAGGTGGACATTGAAAAGGATGGAGATCACAAGATCACAGCACAAAAATAATCACGCAAAGCAAACAAGGATGATCATGATGCATGACACAACAAAATGACAAGAGGCAACATCCACAATATATATTGCATGCAACAAGGCAAGTCTCATGATCAAGGCACAAATATGGTAATGTTAGCATTACATATGGGTCGTTACAAAGGGCTTATCATCCATTAGCGTATGGTACTGGTCTAAGGCAGTGACCCATCCTCTGGTATTTCTGAAAAAATCCATTGAAAAAAAATATAGTTATCGTGAGGAGAAGGGTATAATGTGTGTGTGTGTGTGTGTGGGGGGGGGGGGGGGGGGGGACGAAGGCTAGCAAATCCTAACTTAAATAGACAAATATGGGTAGCATAGTTAATTTTTTTAATGGTGCAAGTGTGACCTTATCCGAGTCATATTTCAGTATATATGTAGATGCATTAGGGACAAACACGTTTGGCTCTTGAATGTATATATACCCTATATGAAGGAAATATGCCCTAGCGGCAATAATAAAGTCATTATTTTATATTTCCTTATTCATGATAAATTTTTATTATTCATGCTATTAACCGGGAACTTGATACATGTGTGGATACATAGACAAAACACCGTGTCCCTAGTATGCCTCTACTTGACTAGCTCGTTAATCAAAGATGGTTAAGTTTCCTAATCATAGACATGTGTTGTCATTTGATGAACGGGATCACATCATTAGGAGAATGATGTGACGGACGACTCATTCGTTCGCTTAGCATTATTGTTGTTCAGTTTTATTGCTACCGCTTTCTTCATGTCAAATACATATTCCTTCGACTATGAGATTATGCAACTTCCGGATACCGGAGGAATACCTTATGTGCTATCAAATGTCACAACGTAACTGGATGATTATAAAGATGCTTTACAGGTATCTCTGAAGGTGTTTGTTGGGTTGGCATAGATCGAGATTATGATTTGTCACTCCGAGTATCAGAGAGGTATCTCCGGACCCTCTCGATAATGCACATCATAAGAAGCCTTGCAAGCAAAGTGACTAATGAGTTAAAATAAGGTTAAATTTATTTTAAGAATGTTTTTGGATTTTTTCGGCTTTTTCGATAACTACTATTTTTTCCTCATATCAGGTGTATATAAATTGGAAGTTGGGCTTTGGTGGCAATTACAAATTCGACCGACATCTGTCTATAAATACACTATGCTCTCAAATTTAGAGCTCTCACAGTCAATTGAGGTCTTCAGTTTAAAACTGGGCTACCCGATTTTGACTGCCTCAACAATTTGTTTTAGCAAGGAGCTCTCTCATATAATTATTTTAATCCATTATACTTCCTAATTTTGGAGGTCCCTCATTCGATTGAGGTACTCAATTTAGGATTTGGTTCACATTTTAACTGGGTCAATGATTTTTCAAAACGATCGGCAGCCAAAACATCCACATCCACAATACTAAATAAATAGAATATGAAAATTCATTTTATGATGAATTTAATGATACCAATTTGATATTATGGATATTCATATATTTCTCTACAATTTTGGTTAAACTTACAGAGGTTTGACTATTCAAAGAGTACACTTATATTTTGAAACAGAGGGAGTAGAAAAATTATGAATACCCAACAACACCAGTGGTGCAACAAAGCACGCCCAACTCTTCTAGTAGATACACTATGCTCCCTAGTTTTGAAGGCCTTACAATCAATTGATGTCTTTAATTTAGAATTGAGTCACTTGATTTTGAAGGCCTCACAATCAATTGATGTCAAACGTTGTCAGGTGAAGTACTCCATATGGTCAGACGCAACATCAACCAGTTAACAATTACTCGTACTTCCTCCGTTTCTTCTTAGTCTGCATATAACATATGGTCAAAGTGAAACTTTGTAAAGTTTGACCAACTTTGTAGACAAAAATATCAACACCTACAATACTAAAGCTATATGGTATAAAAATTAATTTAATGATGCATCTAACAATATTGATTTCATATTGTGAATCTTGATATTGTTTTTCTATAAACATAGTCAAAGTTAACAAAGTTTGATTTTGACCAATTCTTATATGCATACTAAAAAGAAACAGAGGGAGTATTTCTCTATGATATGAAGATGTTGGCAGCACCACAGCCACCTGGTCCATCACTCATTCCGTCGAATAATTTGGAGCCAACTCAGAGCCGGAATCAAGCGAGCGAAATCGATGAAACATTTTGTGTTTTCTAGGTGTGCAGGGTCTCAGGACAAAATCTACTGAAATTCCCCACAAGTGCCTTTTGTCGAATTGTGATTTTGAATTTCGGTTTTCCGAAAATAGCATGACCATAACCGAAGCAGTTGAGTTTCACTATGGTTCTGCACGCGCGGGGAGGGGGACTGTGGTTGAAAATAGAAAAGAAGTTATAATAGTTCAAAAACAAGTTTGATTTTTTTATCTAAGTGTATCGGTGTGATGGCTGCGATATTTTGCCCGAGAAGGCAGCTGACAATTTTGCCATGTACATAATGTCTGAAATTCCACCCAGGGTGGAAACCACCTCTTAGGGCCTGTACAACGGTGGGTGCTTAGCCAGATGCCATAGGAAAAAACCCGGTTTTTTTACTCACATGGGATTGCACCGGTGCTTAAGAAGAGAGGTAGAAGCAAATGTTTGCTTCGGTGCCAGCCGGTGCTTGGAAGGAATAACTGCTCCCTTCAGGCCTCCATCCACAAAAAAAAACATTCAGAAAAAAGACCCCAACGCCTCCATCTCAGAAACGAAGCACCTTTGCATGGCACCTCTGCATTGCAAGATGAGGCGCAAAGCTACTTTTTTTCTTCAAGCATCTGTGCATAGGCACGTACCATTGTATAAGGCCTTAGAATCGACACGAGAAGATGCCGGATGAGATGTACTTCCTTGATCGCAAAACAAAATGTAAGACTGTTTTTTGACACTGTTGAGATGGAGGGAGTACATAAAGCACTAGTACTACTAAACACAATCGCTTTGAGTCGTGCTTATAGGGACGCTTTGCACGTACTACTCCTAGTGGCTTGGCTTGCAGTAGAATCTACGATTACGACTAAGGACTGTACTACTACTACTACTACTACATTATGCCGACTAGGAGGAGTACTAGTAGTGATGATTTTCAACGTAGGAGGTTACCTACTTTGATGTGCGCGCCGGCCAGCCGGCCGGAGTTCCTGCCAAGCGTCAACGCCTCGATGCCCTCCCTGCCCCGAGCACGCCTGCCGTCCGTCGCCGACGCTGGGCAACAGCTAGAGTCTCTAGGAGTATACGTATATCAAATCAAATAAATTTGTTGGAAGAAGCCAATTAAAGCAACTCGTCGGCACGGATACAAAAATCGGTCCAACGTGCCAACCCAAACGGACGCGTGTCCGCATTTCGTTCACGGGCGACCCATTCCCGACCCATTTTTGAGCCGGATTTGCGTCAGCGCGGACACGAGACGGACGCGCGCTCGCTTGCCATCTCCTCCTCCCGGGCGCACTGGTCGGTGGCACATTAGCCTCCCCCCATCCAACAGCAACCACGCCCGCCTCCTTCGTCGTCGCTGCCGCCGCCGCCCATTTTTTCTGTGACTCTGCCAGCTGCCGGCGCCCGCAACATCCGCTGAGCAACACCGCCACCTCCCACGTCACCCGCCACCGTCGTCTTGCCACCGGGGAACCGACTGCTTTCCCACCCCCGCTCCCCCTCGACACAGCCGCGACCGCGACCAAGAAGTCGCCTCGCCGTTCCCGACCAGATCCTCACCGGCACGCTCGTCGGACGCCGGCAGGGCAGCTAGCTGGTCCGTGCGTGCCATGACTCCCTTCGCCGGCCGTCTTCTTCATCGACGCCCGCAAGGTGTTCGACAGTTTGCCAAGGTACAAAATGGACTCCGCCGACGAGTTCTTTTTTCACAATTTCCTTTGCGACTCCGACGATTTGTCGTCCGATGACGAGGAGGAGATACTGGCTGCCGTGTTGGCCCATCATCACCTCAATAGCCAGCGCCCGACGTTCTGTGGCTCCATTCCGGGCCACCTTCCGGCGTTGAATCGCAACCGGGAGAGCGCGCATTTCCTTCTTTGCAAGGACTACTTTCATACAACAAATCTGTTATTCAAACATCAGAAATTCCGCCGCCGTTTCCGTATGAGTAGGCATCTTTCCAACCGTACTAGAGAGGGGGTGGTCAGCTACGATGACTACTTCGAGTGCAAAGAGGATGCTGTTGGAAAGATTGCTTTCTCCTCTTATCAGAAATGCACTGCCGCCATCCGAATGCTTGCATACGGAGTGCCCGGTGATCTCATTGATGAGTACGTCTGTATGAGCGAGTCTACATGCCTAGAGTCCCTATATAAGTTCTACAAGGCTGTTATTGCTGTGTTTGACCCTGAGTACTTGAGAGAGCCGACTCCTGAAGATACAACCCGTTTGTTGGCGATGAATTCCCGTAGGGGCTTCCCAGGGATGCTTGACAATATAGACTGTATGCACTGGGAGTGGAAGAACTGCCCTTTTGTTTGGCAAGGGCAGTATAAGGGCCATGATAGGGCTTGCACTGTCATACTAGAGGTCGTGGCGTCTCAAGATTTCTAGATCTGGCACTCTTTCTTTGGCATGGCCGGATCACACAATGATATCAACGTGCTTGAGCGCTCGCCGGTGTTTGCTAGGCTTACCGAAGGCAACAGCCCACCGGCGAACTTTACTGTCAACTGCCACAACTACGATAAAGGATACTACCTGGGTGACTGTATCTATCCTCAGTGGACCACTATTGTCAAAACAATCCCCAACCATGTCGGAGAGGAGAGGAAAAGATTTGCCCAAGAGTAATAGAGTGCTAGGAAGGATGTCGAGCTTGCCTTTGGTGTTTTGCAATCTCGACGGGGCATCATTCGGTATCCTGCTAATACCTGGAGCATGCAGAAACTATGGGAGAGGATGACTGCTTGTGTGATCATGCACAATATGATCGTAGAAGATGAGTGCCCAGTGTCGTGGTACTAAGACTGACAGTAGAAAGGGGGGTAGGTATGGAGAGGCAAGATCTTAGCTATGATGAAGATGTACACACGAGGTTTACGAGTTCAGGCCCTTCTCGGCGGAAGTAACAACCCTACGTCTCGGTGCCCGGAGGCGGTCGATTGGATTATGTGTGTTGTATTACAGGGGCTGCGAACCCTTGACCCAGAGGAGGGGGGCGGCTTATATAGAGTGCGCCGGGACCCCCGCCCTCCTCCATTACAAGGGGCTTAATGTACATAAAGTAAGGGGCGTTACTGGTAACGCCAGTCTTAAGTATTCTTAATGCTCATAAAGACTAAGGAGTGAACGTTCGGCCGTTGCGTGCTCTTCCGACTCCTGGTCTTTGATACAGTCGAGTGACTCCCCATATAGTCGAGTGACGGTAGGGGGTAACCGTCGAGTGATGTGATCGTCGAGTGGATTGCACTCGACATACTCGATTGGTGTTCTCCTGTTGACCCTTAGTCTTTTATCTTCTGGGGTAGTGACCTTGGGTAGGATGTATAGGTCAGGCCTATGACCCTACCCCAGGTCTGTATCCTCATCAGTAGCCCCCAAATGGATTAAGGTGTAAGTGAAAAGTAGGCTGAAGTCGAGCTTGCTCCGAGCTTCGGGCCTTTGCGAGTGCTTTTCTGCAAGTCTGAACGCCTGCATCGGTACTTCGGTGTCAACTCAGTCGCCTTGATCCATTCAGTGAGCCGTCGACTGAACTGGTGACATCAAGCGTCGAGTGCTGTGTTAGAGCACGAGATCTTGGGCGCGATTGTCTGCGGCGTATCCCGGATTTTGCGGGATACGAATTTTCGAAGAAGCGCGCGGGCCGGAGAGCGCCGAAACGGGCAGCTCGGATAAGCAGCGATGCCTCGATTACCGCACCGCCTTTTTCGCCACGTATGCTACGCACAACTGTTGCAGGATTTGACGGGATTGCCTGGACCCACGCGTCAGTCACTCGGAAGTGGCCCTTTATAAGGCGACGGGGCCGAGGGGCTTGCATTGTGCACGCCTATTCTTCCTTCTTTCTCCTCTACTTCTCCACTGCGCTCAGCGCCTCCGCTCTCGATGCCGCTGCTCCCACACCATGGTGAAGGACAAAACGGTGGCACTAGAGCACGCTAAGAAGGCGACGGGGCGGCGAAGGGCAAGAAGCAGGGCCGCGGATCGTCGTCGTGCGCGAGGCTGCCGCCGGGCTGGATCCAAGGCGATTGGATCCGGTCTTCGGTCCGGCAGGAGGATCTGGCCAAACTGGAGGAGTCCGAGCTGATTGCCAAGGGAGCGGCGAGGCTGCCGAAGGGGGAGACGGAACCACAACTTCGACTGGGTGAGTGTGTCCTGCTTGCCACTCACGTCGACCGGGGTTTCTCGCTCCCTCCGCACCCTTTCTTTTGTGGGTTTTTGAACTTCTTCGGTGCACAGCTCCACCACTTTTCCCCCAACACCATCATGTACCTAGCCGCATTTGTGTCGATGTGCGAGAACTTCTTAGGGTGTCAACCGCACTGGGGTCTCTTCAAACACATCTTCACCATTTGCTCCTAGTCGGTAAAAAAGGCGAAGTCGAGTGACTCGAAAACCCACGTTATCCAGATGTGCGGGGGTCTAGGTATCCAAAAGAGGAATAGGAGTGCTTTCCCTGCTGTGACTCTTCCTGAATCTGTCAGGGGTTGGCAGTCGTCCTGGTTCTATTGCCAGGACGTCGCGGCTCCAGGTCAGTCGATCGGTCTTCCTCCTTTCTCATTCAACCATGTCCAGACTCCTGCTCCATTGAAAGTTACTGCTGCTGAGACCATGGAGACGAGGATGTTGGTAGACCGAGTGGTCCAACTCATCAATGATGGCGTTACTGGCTTGGACTTGCTAGACGTGTTCCTCAGTCGGCGCATCCAGCCTCTCCAAGCTTGCGATCATCCGATGTGGTTGTATTCTGGACCGGACGACACCGCTCGGGTCCATCCAGAAGAAGTGCCGCTCGAAACCGTAGCCTTGTGGCTGAAGGGTATCACGGGCAACCAAGACAACCCTAGAGGATCCAGGCGAGTCGTCCCTTTCAGTGATGACAATCCACCCGACAAGGTACATTCTCTGTTTCGACTGTTTTCCGCTCGCGTTCTGGCTGTACTTGATGTTGGCTGACTCTTGCTTCGATCGATTTGCTTTGCAGGTATTCACCGAGATGCATTCAATGCCCAACGGCGAACAGGCTTTGGCGTAGGACCAGGAGGGGGAGGACAGTGCGGAGGATAGTGGCGAGTGGGAGTCCCCAGGAGAAGAGGAGGAGGAGGAGAGCGAGGAGTCGGACGAGGAGGAAGAGGTCGACTCGCTGCCGTGCTCCGAACGTCGATCCAAACAGCAACATGATCCATCTGGCGGGCGTGGGAAAAGCGTGGCTCCGAGTTCCACTACCCAGAAGCACACTCGGACGTCGACTCCAGAGCCGATGGAGAATGTGGCCAAGCAGCCTAAAGTTGCTCCTCCCAAGGCTCGGAAGACACTGCCACGTATCAAGATGGCCAAGCAGCCTAATGTGTCTCACTTGCGTTTTTGTAAGTCGACTGAAGACTTTCTTGTTCTGACCCATTAACTCATGTGTCTTTCCAGCCCCACCTCTGCTGCCACTGACATGGACATTGACAAGGCGCCAGGAGACGAAGAAGCCACCTCACGAGTCGGTAAGTCTGATCGGCCAAGCTTTGTTGAATCGTGCAGACTGTCAATAGATAGAGTTTCTGACATTTTCTCCTTTTCTGTACATAATAGTTCCACAAGAAGTTGTTGTGCTCCCTGATGACGAAGAAGAAGTGCCTCTACAAGAGAGGAAGAGGAGGATTGGAAGTGCTGGCAGGAGGAGGCTTGAGGTTCAGATTCCTCAGTCGACGCCGGCGCTCGAGGCGGTGGTCGAATGCTCCGGAGAGCCTGTTCGGACCAGCGTCACATTCGCCAATCCGCTGACGACTGATCGTCCGGCGGGCTCGACCGCACCGACTCCTGCTGCTCTAGTGCAACTCCATGCCTCCGACCCAGCGACTACCTTGGCTGCTTTGCAGCCGTCACTTTTTGCTGCGTATCAGACTCCGGATGACTCGCCGAGTGCCGCTAAGGAAGCTCTGCACCAGGTGAACCTTGTAATGGATCAGGTGAAGGTGGTGCACGAGGCCAACCAAGTGGCTTACAATGCCAGTACTGCCCTTCAGGCCAATGTTCAGGTCAACAAGACTCCGACTGAACTTTTGAATGTTATCTTGTATGTGATCACCCACTGGGGTGTTTCTTTGCTTAGTAGAATCTTAGTAGACTTTCTGAACTCACGCTGGGCAGGCCCTACTGAGTATTGATCTGAACTAGTGGCGACACGCTAAGTGCACCCACTGGGTGTACTCCCGGAGACCACGGTCGACTGCTGGCAGTCGACTGAGGTCTTAGAATGTATCTTTTTTTGAACTCACGCTGGGCAGGCCCTGCTGAGTATTGTTCTGAACCAGTGGGGGCACGCTAAGTGCACCTACTGGGTGTAGTCCCCGAGACTACTTGTTGGATATTTGATTCGATAGTAGTCTTAGAATAGCTTTTCTCCGTCGATTGTCTTTTATTTCTGTCGACTGACATGGCACTTTTGCTGACTGTAGAGGTCTTGTGATCTTGGAGCTCGTCTTTCCGAGTTAAAGAAGAAGCATATCAGCGTTGAACTTGACCTTGAACTTGCTAAGAAGAATCTCAAGAGTCAAGACTGCTCAAGAAGAGACGGCTATCATGGGAGGTAACCATTCGACTGTTTCGTCTGCTTAGTAGACTTTCCGCTGCTTTTCATTCAGTCTCTTTGAACTGAGTGACTTCACATAAGCAGATGTGCATAGTGAAAACCACCAACTTCAGGCTCGTCTAAAGAGTGTGTTTCTTTAGAGAGAATGAAGGAGGCGTTGGAGAAGAAGGACCAGGACCTTGCTGCTGCTCAAAAAGAAGCTCGTGAGAAGATGACGCTTGCAGACCAGAAGCTGGCTTCAGTCGGAAAGTTGGAGGATGAGAACACGAAATTGAAGACGGCCCTCTCAGACGCCAATCATGAAGTCGAGCAACTGCGGAAGGACAAGGAGAACCTGACCGCTGAAGTTGACGGTCTCAGGGCCAAGGCGGGCAAGCTAGAGTTCCATTTGGAACAACTTGCGGCGAAGCTTGTCTTGAAGCTTGAAGGTATGACTGTTCAGTTAGATAACTGTCGTCGACTGAAATTCGCAATACTGTCGACTCATTGTTTGTTGTGATGGAACATAACTCTGTCAGGACTTTGAAGCTGAAACTGGATGGGTCGAGACAGGTCTCGACCCCATCAACTGTCCCATGAAAGATGAAGTTGCGATGAACTTGCTTCGACTGGAATCATGCTTCACTACAAAGAAAAGACACATCCGTGATATTTTGGGCCAAACGAATTTTTTTTCTGTCATACATATGACACTTCTATGACGATAATTGTGACAAAACCCGGTATCATCATAGATGTGGTGGGCTCCTACTTCTATGACAAAAAATCATGACATAAAATGGGCTTTCCGTCCTGGGCGGGCCGGAGACGCAGCTGCATGACATTCTTTGTGCCGTCCATGACAGAAAAAACCATGGTAGAAGCGAGGGGGAGGAAAATTTCGGGGAGTTGCCAGTTACGGTGGGAGGTCGGGGGCGGAGCGATGCGCGTTTCTCTCGTACGTACGCGCGTGTGTGCGAGGCGTTGGCTCTAACTGAAGCCGAGCGAGGCATTGGGCTCTAACTGAACCCAAGCGATTGCACTGCAGGCTACGCATTACTGAACCTGAGCGATCGATCGATGGCTGTTAACTGAACCCGATGGAGCGATTCCTTCGCTACTGCTGCTAACTGAAGCCGATCGATGCTGCCTCTGGGATGAACAGTGAGTGTTGCGCGGGGGGGGGGGGGAGTTGGATGGACAGTGAGCGGTGGCGTTGCCTCTGGATGAACAGGAACCCGTGGTGTGGAGGGCTAGATGAACAGTAGACGGTGGAGGGGTGGCCGTGGAGGGGTGGTTGAACAGGACCCCGTGGTGTGGAGGGCTGGATGAACATTAGACGATGGAGGGGTGCCCGTGGAGGGGTGGTTGAACAGTAGCCGGTGGAGTAGCGCGCGGTGGAGGCTGGATGAACAGGAGCCCGTGGAGGCTGGAGGAGGTCGATGGTAGCCCATGGAGGCTGGAGGAGGTCGACGGTGGAGATGAACAGTATCCTGTGGAGTCCCGTTTTGCGGTACGCCACACCCCTCCCCTCCCGTTTCGACCGTAGTGCTCCAACACAAGTCCGTTTCGTCCGTTTTGCGGTAGCCACACCCCTCCTGATGAACAGGACCCCCGTTTCGACCATAGCGCTCCAACACAAGTCTGTTTCGTCCGTTTTGCGGTACGCCACACCCCTCCCGATCAACAGGACCCCCGTTTCGACCGTAGGATGTCCGTTTCCTCCGTTTTGCGATACACCAGGCCCCTCCCGATCAACAAGACCCCGTTTCGAACGTGGCCGGTCGAACAGAAGGCCGTTTCCTCTGTTGTGCGGTACGCCAGGCCTTGTTTCCATCGCTTGTTCCGTCCAAGCCCTCCCGATGAACACGACCACGCATTCCATTCCGACCCAGCCGGTTGGCTCCCCATGAACACGACGACCGCTGTTTCTCCGTTCTGACCCAACCATGTACGTATGCGCGATAGGCGTTAGAGACCCTGCTCGTATGTACGTACGTGACCGTATTTTCTTTCTTGCACTGTCGCCGCTGTACGTACGTGTACATGCTACGTGCGTGCCTCTACTATGACACGTGCGTGCCTCTACATCCACCAGTATATATGTACGTACACGTTCGCGACCAGAATGACAACGCTACGTACGCTTCGACCAGGTGGGTCCCGACTGTCAGGCACTTCCTTGCGTGCAAAGATGTAGCTGGTGGGTCCCAGCAGTCAGGGGGGCGAATCGTTTTGTTTTTTTTGCCCGGACGCATTTCCTTGCGTGCGAAGATGTAGCTGGTGGGTCCCAGCAGTTAGGGGGGCGAATATTTTTTTTGCCCGGACGCACTTCCTTGCTTGCGAAGGTGTCGCTGGTGGGTCCCAGCGATCAGGGGGGCGAATCGTTTTTTTTTTGCCCGGACGCACTTCCTTGCGTGCGAAGATGTAGCTGGCGGGTCCCAGGAGTCAGGGGGAAACATTTTTTTTGCGAAATACAGTGGCCCGTCCGATGGGTCCCTACTGTCAGGTGGAGGAATCATTATTTTCCGCGTAATAAGGAGGCACTTCCTTGTTGCGGCCGTGGACCCAACTGTCAGCCTCTCCACGTATAGTCCATGTCCAATGGAAGTCGTTCCTTGACCACATTGACCACGCTGCGCCGAGAGCACCAGGGCGGTGGACGACGGCGAGGCCTAGGAAGGAGACGACGGGGAGCCGGGGAAGACGCGGCAGTGGAAGCCCGCGCGGAGAGGAGTACGAGGGTTCACTGGTTCGGCTGCGGTGTGAGGCTGCCGTCGTCGCAGGGCCTGGCCAGCGGTGGGAATAGTAGGGGGCGGTGACGCCTCCGCGGCAGCACAACCGACCACGGGAGGCAGGAGCATGCGGCATGACCGGCGCTGCTTTGAGCGGCTGGAGCAAGAAGACGAGAGGTTGAAGAAGCACTACGGCCGTTGGATGGACATCGTACGGTCACTGGAGCTAGAATCGTTCATATTGACTAAAGTTGACAAAGGCCCCCGTCCCAGTCAACTTAGTAGGCCCACAAGTCAGCCTTCCACCATGGTGGGTCCCAGCTAGCAAGGGGAGTATTCATTTTTTTGTGCGTAATAAGGAGGCACTTCCGGTGGGTCTGAGCTGACAGCGCGGGGAACGTTTTTTTTTCGTGAAATACGCTGGCCCGTCCGGTGGGTCCCAGCAGTCAGGGGGGAAACGTTTTTTTCGCGAAATAAGGTGGCCCGTCCGGTGGGTCCCTGCTGTCAGGTGGAGGAATAATTATTTTGCGCGTAATAAGGAGGCACTTCCTTGCGGCCGCCTGGACCCAGCTGTCAGCCTCTCCACGTACAGTACTCTTTCGATGGAAGTCGGTCGTTGACCATGTTGACCACACCACGCCGAGAGCACCAGGGCGATGGTCTGGACGACGGCGAGGCCTAGGAAGGGGACGACGCGGAGCCGCGGAAGACGCAACAGTGGTAGCCCACGCGGAGAGGAGTACGAGGGTTCACTGGTTCGGCTGCGGTGTGAGGCTGCCATCGCCGCAGAATAACAGGGGGTGTGGGTGAGTAGAGGGATACCCTGGGCCAACGGTGGGAGTAGTAGGGGGCGGTGAGGCCTTCGCGGCATCACAGCCGGCCACGAGAGGCAGGAGCACGCGGCACGACCGGCGCTGCTTTGGGCGGCTGGAGCAAGAAGACCAGAGGTTGAAGAAGCACTATGGCCGTTGGATGGACATCGTACGGTCACTGGAGCTAGAATCGTTCATATTGACTAAGTTGACAAAGCCCTCCGTCCCCGTCAACTTAGTTGGCCCACAAGTCATCCTCCCACTATGGTGGGTCCCATCTAGCAGGGTGGGTATTCATTTTTTTGTGCGTAATAAGGAGGCACTTCCTTGCGTGCGAAGATATAGCTGGCGGGTCCGACATGTCAGCGGGGGGAACGTTTTTTTGCGAAATACAGAGGCCCTTCTGGTGGGTCCCAGCTGTCAGGTGGAGGAATCATTATTTTGCGCGTACAGTCCACGACCGATGGATGTCGTTCGTTGACCACGTTGACCAGGCCGCGCCGAGAGCACCATGGCGGTGGACGACGACAAGGCCTAGGAAGGGAACGACACGGAGCCCGGCAAGACTCAGCAATGGTTGCCGACACGATGGGGAGTATGAGGGTTTACTGGTCCGGCTGCCGTTGCCGGAAAATAACAGGAGGTGTGGGTGAGTAGAGGAATGGTCTGGCCAGCAATGAAGTAGGGTGGGGCGGTGCGGCCTGTGCGGCAGCACAGCCGGCCACGGGAGGCGGGAGCAGGCAGTCCCACCGAAGCTGGTTTGGGCGGCTGGAGCAAGAAGATCAGATATTGAAGAAACAACACGGCCGTTGGATTAACATCCAACGGTCACTGCTGCTAGAATCGTTTGTGGACTAAGTTGACAAAGCCAAAGTACACGTCAATCTAGTAGACCCACAAGTCAGCCTCCAAATCTGTCCCAAACAGCATACAACCCGAAATTTCTAGCCGGATTCAAATTAATTTTAAATCTAAATATACCTTAATTTAAATTCAATGAAATTTTACCCGCATAAAAACAATGAAATTTAAAATATCAAAATCCAAAAGAAAACAGTATTTGGGAATTAATTGCCTGTTTGCTGTATTTTTTTCATTTTACAGCCCATTTATTATTACTTATAGCCCATTTATTATTACTTATAGCCCATTTCTTATTACTTATAACCCATTTCTTATTACTTATAGCCCATTTTCTGGGCAAAATGCATCCCTCCTCGTCTTGAAAGATTTCCGGCCCAGCAGGGCGTAGAAAAGCAAGTAGGCCTATGTTGGTTATTCTGCAAAAAACAAAATAGCCGGCTAGCCATTTTTCAGAAAGGAAAGAAACAAACTGGGCTGGTCATGTGCTAAACATATGAAATAAAAGCCTGGGCTAGACAGGCCACGGGTCCCGATTGTTGGGGAACGTAGTAATTTCAAAAAATTTCCTACGCACACGCAAGATCATGGTGATGACATAGCAACGAGATTGGAGAGTGTTGTCCACGTACCCTCGTAGACCGTAAGCGGAAGCGTTAGCACAAGCGGTTGATGTAGTCGTACGTCTTCACGATCCGACCGATCCAAGCACCGTACGTACGGCACCTCCGAGTTCATCACACGTTCAGCTCGATGACGATCCCCGGGCTCCGATCCAGCAAAGCTTCGGGGATGAGTTACGTCAGCACGACGGCGTGGTGACGATGATGATGTTCTACCGGCGCAGGGCTTCGCCTAAGCTTCGCGACGATATGACCGAGGTGGAATATGGTGGAGGGGGGCACCGCACACGGCTAAGAAACGATCCGTAGATCAACTTGTGTTATGGGGTGCCCCCCTGCCCTCGTATATAAAGGAGGGAGGGGGGAGGTGCGGCCGGCCTAGGAGGGGGCGCGCCAAGGGGAGTCCTACTCCCACCGGGAGTAGGACTCCCTCCTTCCTTGTTGGAGTAGGAGAAGGGGGGAAAGAGGGGGAGAGGAGGAAGGAAAGGGGGGCCGCACCCCTTGTCCAATTCGGACTAGAGGGGGGCTGCGCGCCTCCTTCCTTTCGTCCTCTCTCCTCTATTCCCGTATGGCCCAATAAGGCCCATATACTCCCCGGCGAATTCCCGTAACTCTCCGGTACTCCGAAAAATACCCGAATCACTCGGAACCTTTCCGAACTCCGAATATAGTCGTCCAATATATCGATCTTTACGTCTCGACCATTTTGAGACTCCTCGTCATGTCCCCGATCTCATCCGGGACTCCGAACTCCTTAGGTACATCAAAACTCATAAACTCATAATATAACTGTCATCGAAACCTTAAGCGTGCGGACCCTACGGGTTCGAGAACTATATAGACATGACCTAGAACTATTCTTGGTCAATAACCAATAGCGGAACCTAGATGCCCATATTGGCTCCTACATATTCTACGAAGATCTTTATCGGTCAAACCGCATAACAACATACGTTGTTCCCTTTGTCATCGGTATGTTACTTGCCCGAGATTCGATCGTCGGTATCCAATACCTAGTTCAATCTCGTTACCGGCAAGTCTCTTTACTCGTTCCGTAATACATCATCCGGCAGCTAACTCATTAGTTACAATTCTTGCAAGGCTTAAGTGATGTGCATTACCGAGAGGGCCCAGAGATACCTCTCCGACAATCAGAGTGACAAAACCTAATCTCGAAATACGCCAACCCAACATGTACCTTTGGAGACACCTGTAGTACTCCTTTATAATCACCCAGTTACGTTGTGACGTTTGGTAGCACCCAAAGTGTTCCTCCGGTAAACGGGAGTTGCATATTTCTCATAGTTATAGGAACATGTATAAGTCATGAAGAAATCAATAGCAACATACTAAACGATCAAGTACTAAGCTAACGGAATGGGTCAAGTCAATCACATCATTCTCCCAATGATGTGATCCCGTTAATCAAATGACAACTCTTTTGTCCATGGCTAGGAAACATAACCATCTTTGATAAACGAGCTAGTCAAGTAGAGGCATACTAGTGACACTATGTTTGTCTATGTATTCACACATGTATTATGTTTCCGATTAATACAATTCTAGCATGAATAATAAACATTTATCATGATATAAGGAAATAAATAATAACTTTATTATTGCCTCAAGGTATGTACTCATTGGAAAAATCTTATCAAGCGTCTTGATCTATCTATATAGATTGTGATGCTCAATGTGTAAGCAGCTTCACCGAGGTCTTTCATTGAATTTTTTTTATTCAAGTATCCTTTTATGCTATCCAGAAATTCTATATCATTTCCAATCAACAATATGTCTTGCACATATAATTATCAGAAATGCTGTAGTGCTCCCACTCACTTTCTTGTAAATACAGGCTTCACCGCAAGTCTGTATAAAACTATATGCTTTGATCAACTCATCAAAGCGTATATTCCAACTCCGAGATGCTTGCACCAGTCCATAGATGGATCGCTGGAGCTTGCACATTTTGTTAACACCTTTAGGATTGACAAAACCTTCTGGTTGCATCATATACAACTCTTCTTAAATAAATCCATTAAGGAATGCAGTTTTGTCTATCCATTTGCCAGATTTCATAAAAATGCGGCAATTGCTAACATGATTCAGTCAGACTTAAGCATAGATACGAGTGAGAAACTCTCATCGTAGTCAACACTTTGACCTTGTCGAAAACCTTTTGCGACAATTCTAGCTTTCTAGATAGTAACACTACTATCAGCGTCCGTCTTCCTCTTGAAGATCCATTTATTCTTAATGACTCACCGATCATCGGGCAAGTCAATCAAAGTCTACACTTTGTTCTCATACATGGATCATATCTCAGATTTCATGGCATCAAGCCATTTCGCGGAATCTGGGCTCATCATCGCTTCCTCATAGTTCGTAGGTTTATCATGGTCTAGTAACATGACTTTCAGAACAGGATTACCGTACCACTCTGATGCGGACTGTACTTTGGAAGACCTACGAGGGTCTGTAGTAACTTGATCTGAAGTTTCATGATCATCATAATTAGCTTCTTCACTAATTGGTGTAGGAATCACTGGAACTGATTTCTGTGATGAACTACTTTCCAATTCGGGAGAAGGTACAAATTACCTTATCAAGCTCTACTTTCCTCCCACTCACTTCTTTCGAGAGAAACTCCTTCTCTAGAAAGGATCCATTCTTAGCAACGAATGTTTTGCCTTCGGATCTGTGATAGAAGGTGTACCCAACAGTTTCCTTTGGGTATTCTATGAAGACGCACTTCTCTGATTTGGGTTCGAGCTTATCAAGTTGAAAACCTTTTTCATATAAGCATCGCAACTCCAAACTTTAAGAAATGACAGCTTAGGTTTACTGCTAAACCATAGTTCATATGGTGTCGTCTCAACGGATTTCGATGGTGCCCTTTTAACGTGAATGCAGCTGTCTCTAATGTATAACCCCAAAACGATAGTGGTAAATCGGTAAGAGACATCATAGATTGCACTATATCCAATAAAGTACTGTTATGACGTTCGGACACACCATTAAGCTGTGGTGTTCCAGGTGGCATGAGTTTGTGAAACTATTCCACATTGTTTTTAATTGAAGACCAAACTCGTAACTCAAATATTTGTCTCCACGATCAAATTGCAGAAACTTTATTTTCTTGTTACGATGATTCTCCACTTCACTCTGAAATTCTTTGAACTTTTCAAATGTTTCAGACTTGTGCTTCATTAAGTAGATATACTCATATCTACTCAATTCATCTTGTGAAGGTCAGAAAATAATGATACCCGCCACAACCATCAACACTCATTGGACCGTATACATCGGTATGTATTATTTCCATCAAGTCAGTAGCTCGTTCCATTGTTCCGGAGAACGGAGTTTCAGTCATCTTGCCCAAAAGGCACGGTTCGCAAGCATCAAATGATTCATAACCAAGTGATTTCAAAAATCCATCTTTATGGAGTTTCTTCATGCGCTTTACACCGATATGACCCAAATGGCAGTGCCACAAATAAGTTGCACTATCATTATTAACTTTGCATCTTTTGGTTTCAACATTATGAATATGTGTATCACTACGATCGAGATCCAACAAACCATTTTCATTGGGTGTATGACCATAGAAGGTTTTATTCATGTAAACAGAACAATAATTATTCTCTAACTTACATGAATAACCGTATTGCAATAAACATGATCAAATCATATTCATGCTCAACGCAAACGCCAAATAACATTTATTTAGGTTTAACACTAATCCCAAAAGTATAGGGAGTGTGCGATGATGATCATATCAATCTTGGAACTACTTCCAACACTCATCGTCACTTCCCCTTCAACTAGTCTCTGTTTATATAACTCCTGTTTCGAGTTACTAATGTTAGCAACTGAACAAGTATCAAATACTCAGGGGCTACTATAAACACTAGTAAGGCACACATCAATAACCTGTATATCAAATATATACCCTTGTTCACTTTGCCATCCTTCTTATTCACCAAATATTCAGGGCATTTCCGCTTCCAGTGACCATTTACTTTGCAGTGTAAGCACTCAGTTTCAGGCTTTGGTCCAGCTGTGGGCTTCTTCGCGGGAGTGACAACTTGCTTGTCATTCTACTTGAAGTTCCCTTTCTTTCCCTTTGCCCTTTTCTTGAAACTAGTGGTCTTGTCAATCATCAACACTTGATGCTCTTTCTTGATTTCTACCTTCGTCGATTTCAGCATCACGAAGAGCTCGAGAATCGTTTTCGTCATCCCTTGCATTATAGTTCATCACGAAGTTCTACTAACTTGGTGGTGGTGACTAGAGAATTCTGTCAATCACTATCTTATCTGGAAGATTAACTCCCACATGATTCAAGCGATTGTAGTACCCAGACAATCTGAGCACATGCTCATTAGTTGAGCGATTCTCCTCCATCTTTTAGCTATAGAACTTGTTGGAGACTTCATATCTCTCAACTCGGGTATTTTCTTGAAATATTAACTTCAACTCCTGGAACATCTCATATGGTCCATGACGTTCAAAACATTTTTGAAGTCCCGATTCTAAGCCATAAAGCATGGTGCACAAAACTATCAAGTAGTCATCATATTGAGCTAGCCAAACGTTCATAACGTCTGCATCTGCTCCTGCAATAGGTCTGTCATCTAGCGGTGCATTAGGGACATAATTCTTTTATGCAGCAATGAGGATAAACCTCAAATCACGGATCCAATCCGTATCATTGCTACTAACATCTTTCAATACAATTTTCTCTAGGAACATATTAAAATAAACATATGAAAGCAACAACGCAAGCTATTGATCTACAACATAATTTGCAAAATACTACCATGACTAAGTTCATGATAAATTTATGTTCAATTAATCATATTACTTAAGAACTCCCACTTAGACAGACATCTCTCTAGTCATCTAAGTGATTACGTGATCCAAATCAACTAAACCATGTCCGATCATCACGTGAGATGGAGTAGTTTCAATGGTGAACATCACTATGTTGATCATATCTACTATATGATTCACGTTCGACCTTTCGGTCTTCGTGTTCCGAGGCCATATCTGTATATGCTAGGCTCGTCAAGTTTAACCTGAATATTCCGCGTGTGCCACTGTTTTGCACCCGTTGTATTTGAACATAGAGCCTATCACACCCGATCATCACATGGTGTCTCAGCGCGAAGAACTTTCGCAATGGTGCATACTCAGGGACAAGACTTCTTGATAATTAGTGAGAGATCATCTTAAAATGCTACCGTTAATCAAAGCAAGATAAGATGCATAAAGGATAAACATCACATGCAATCAATATAAGTGATATGATATGGCCATCATCATCTTGTGCTTGTGATCTCCATCTTCGAAGCAGCGTCGTGATCACCATCGTCACCGGCGCGACACCTTGATCTCCATCGTAGCATCTTTGTCGTTACGCCATCTATTGCTTCTACGACTATCGCTACCGCTTAGTGATAAAGTAAAGCAATTACAGGGCGTTTGCATTTCATACAATAAAGCGACAACCATATGGCTCCTGCCAGTTGCCGATAACTTCGGTTACAAAACATGATCATCTCATACAATAAAATATAGCATCACGTCTTGACCGTATCACATCACAACATGCCCTGCAAAAACAAGTTAGACGTCCTCTACTTTGTTGTTGCAAATTTTACGTGGCTGCTACGGGCTTAGCAAGAACCGTTCTTACCTACGCATCAAAACCACAACGATAGTTCGTCAAGTTAGTGCTGTTTTAACCTTCGCAAGGACCGGGCGTAGCCACACTCGATTCAGCTAAAGTGAGAGAGACAGACACCCGCCAGCCACCTTTAAGCACAAGTGCTCGTAACGGTGAAACCAGTTTCGCGTAAGCGTACGCGTAATGTCGGTCCGGGCCGCTTCATCTCACAATACCGCCGAACCAAAGTATGATATGCTGGTAAGCAGTATGACTTGTATCGCCCACAACTCACTTGTGTTCTACTCGTGCATATAACATCAACGCATAAAACCTAGGCTCGGATGCCACTGTTGGGGAACGTAGTAATTTCAAAAAATTTCCTACGCACATGCAAGATCATGGTGATGACATAGTAACGAGAGGGGAGAGTGTTGTCCACGTACCCTCGTAGACCGTAAGCGGAAGCATTAGCACAACGCGGTTGATGTAGTCGTACGTCTTCACGATCCGACCGATCCAAGCACTGTACGTACGGCACCTCCGAGTTCAGCACACGTTCAGCTCGATGACGATCCCCGGGCTCCGATCCAGCAAAGCTTCGGGGATGCGTTCCGTCAGCACAACGGCGTGGTGACGACGATGATGTTCTACCGGCGCAGGGCTTCGCCTAAGCTTCGCGACGATATGACCGAGGTGGAATATGGTGGAGGGGGGCACCGCACACGGCTAAGGAACGATCCGTAGATCAACTTGTGTTATGGGGTGCCCCCTGCCCCCGTATATAAAGGAGGGAGGGGGGAGGTGCGGCCGGCCTAGGAGGGGGCGCGCCAAGGGGAGTCCTACTCCCACCGGGAGTAGGACTCCCTCCTTCCTTGTTGGAGTAGGAGAAGGGGGGAAAGAGGGGGAGAGGAGGAAGGAAAGGGGGGCCACACCCCTTGTCCAATTCGGACTAGAGGGGGGCTGTGCGCCTCCTTCCTTTCGGCCTCTCTCCTCTATTCCCGTAAATAAGGCCCATATACTCCCCGGCGAATTCCCGTAGCTCTCCGGTACTCCGAAAAATACCCGAATCACTCGGAACCTTTCCGAACTCCGAATATAGTCGTCCAATATATCGATCTTTATGTCTCGACCATTTTGAGACTCCTCGTCATGTCCCCGATCTCATTCGGGACTCCGAACTCCTTCGGTACATCAAAACTCATAAACTCATAATATAACTGTCATCGAAACCTTAAGCGTGCGGACCCTACGGGTTCGAGAACTATGTAGACATGACCTAGAACTATTCTTGGTCAATAACCAATAGCGGAACCTGGATGCCCATATTGGCTCCTACATATTCTACGAAGATCTTTATCGGTCAAACAGCATAACAACAAACGTTGTTCCCTTTGTCATCGGTATGTTACTTGCCGAGATTCGATCGTTGGTATCCAATACCTAGTTCAATCTCGTTACCGGCAAGTCTCTTTACTCGTTCCGTAATACATCATCCCGCAACTAACTCATTAGTTACAATGCTTGCAAGGCTTAAATGATGTGCATTACCGAGAGGGCCCAGAGATACCTCTCCGACAATCGGAGTGACAAAACCTAATCTCGAAATATGCCAACCCAACATGTACCTTTGAAGACACCTGTAGTACTCCTTTATAATCACCCAGTTACGTTGTGACGTTTGGTAGCACCCAAAGTGTTCCTCCGGTAAACGGGAGTTGCATATTTCTCATAGTTATAGGAACATGTATAAGTCATGAAGAAAGCAATAACAACATACTAAACGATCAAGTACTAAGCTAACGGAATGGGTCAAGTCAATCACATCATTCTCCCAATGATGTGATCCCATTAATCAAATGACAACTCTTTTGTCCATGGCTAGGAAACATAACCATCTTTGATAAACGAGCTAGTCAAGTAGAGGCATACTAGTGACACTATGTTTGTCTATGTATTCACACATGTATTATGTTTCCGGTTAATACAATTCTAGCATGAATAATAAACATTTATCATGATATAAGGAAATAAATAATAACTTTATTATTGCCTCTAGGGCATATTTCCTTCACCGATACCCTTCTCCGTCCCGAAAAAACAAAATTACTGCGCGCGCTGCTGGGTCCCTACTGTCATCCTCACCATGTACAGTCATCTCCTTATTCCTCTCGGTTGTTGACCATGTTGACAACACCGGAGGGCGGCGCCGCGGCGAGCGTGGAGGACGATGGTGAGGCCTCGGACGGGAATGAACAGGAGTCGGGGAAGATCACAGCCAGCCGTGGGAGGCGGGAGCAGGCGGTCCCGCCGGCGCTGGTTTGGCTTTGGCGGCTCGAGGAAGAAGAGACTGAAGAAATGCGATAGACGTTGAATGTCAATCGAATGGTCAAGGTTGGCACAATCGTTTTTTGACTAAGCGGACACCAAGTAGCATACTTTTTTATATATAGGAAGAAAACTACGAGGAAAATGCGTTCGTCTACCATCGTCCTCACAAGGAACATTCGCCACATAAGTGACTAGCACCCTTGGTTTTCAACCGAGAGGTCTTGGGTTCGAGTCCGAGGAACTCTCAATTTTGTCCTCCTTCCTTCCTCGCAAAAAAATGGGAAAGAAAATCAAAGACTTGGGAAGGCGTACAGAACAAGCTAGTGTACCAGTAAAGAGACATTGCCGAGTTTTAGAAAAAAGAAAGACGTGCTCCTGTAGCTGGTTCGAATCCAAACCTAGACTATGACTATATATGGTGTTATGATACTCTACAAGTAATGAAACTGACATATCCAATGTTTGCTTCTCCTCTTCTCTACTTACTCTGCCTAGCATCAGAAGCTCTGGCCGCAGCAACCATGTCCGCTGGCTGCTCGTCCACCTGCTCTTCAACAGGCAACAACCAGATATGCGCCAAGTCGCCACCCGTACCATCGCCTGTGGGTCTCATCACACCCCCGCCGGCACGCGCACCGCAGCCGATTGCTCATCGCAACCCGCTGCTGTTGGTGTGGTGCGACTCCTGCAAATCTCGCAGAGTCATCCATCGCGTCTCAACCACAATCCGCAACCCTGGCCGAGTCTTCTACAAATGTCCGAATCATGGGGTAATAATATGTTTAAGTGTTGTTTTGCTGCTTTCAGTTGCTAATTTTTTTAACAGTTTGGTTGATGATCTTCCAATTTTATTCGTGCAGAAAAGGGAAGATTCGTGTGATTTGTATTTCTGGGAAGTTGCTGATGTGGGGGAATGCAACTACGCTGATTATTTGGTTAGCCGAGGAATCCCAATACCAGCAGGTTGGGGTGTTGGACAAGTAACTGAAGGAACGGCAGAAGAGGAAGATGCAGAGCAGAAGGTTAAAGACGCAGTTTCTCTGATCATGGCTAACAACAGCTGCTGAACGGCCTTGACAGCAATGAGGAGATGAAAGAGCTTGTGAAGATAATGGGCAAAATCGATGTGCTCTGTAGGATGATTATCTCTTTATTTGCAGTGTATGTAGCACTCGTGATGTATTCAGTGGCTACGACATGAGCACTTTGTGAAACTAGTAAAGAATGAAACCTGTGTAGCAGGCTGGGCGTAGTGCTGTGAACATCTAATGATTTCTATTAACGGAAATCAGGGGGTATCCCCTTTTCACTACTAGGGAAAAGCCTAACAGCAGCGCGGGTTTTGGCCCTCTCAGTAGCGCGGGTACCGGCTCTACTAATAAGGCGCTACAGCTAACTTATAGCAGTAGCGCCTGTTGACCATCGCTACTGCTACACATGAATATCTGCAGCGCTCTTTAGAAAAGGGCACTACTGATATTATCTGCAGCGCTGTTTACAGGGAAGCGCTACTGGTAAGGCGGCGCTACTGCTAAATTTCCCCCCCTCGCTACTACTAGTTTTATTAGTTTTTTTTCCTGCATATTTGTTTTTTATTTGTTTTGTATTTGAATAGGCTTTATACAATAATCTTTAGCATATCATCCACATACAAATGTAATCATAGCATATACATACAATTAGTCTCATCAAATCATGTCATCATCATAATCATCATCCAACACAAAGTGGTCTCTCGTCATCAATCTTGAAAATAGCGATACAAGTCTCGATTAATTGCAAATACATCGTCATCCATCTAAACAATGATATACGCGAGAATAGCTATCACTTTGAGTACATGAGTTCGTATCCCTCTCTCGCATTAGCGTGAACATAAACTAACTACCGCGTGTCGCTCGGAAACCGAAAACCAGTACACCTGGGCCTGACACTCCGGCCACTTGTCGTATATATACTCCTGGCGTAGCACTTCTTCGTCATCTATGATCTATGCACCTGCATCGTCACATCAGTCTATGATATGCAACATATATAGTTTAGCAACATAAAGAGACAGACTTGACAAAAATAGAAACAACATATTATAAGCATAAATAACAAAGTTCATCGTACCCAAAATGCCCTAACTAGAGTGATCTTCGCTAGTCGAGGAGGAGGACGGTTTAATTACATCACAAATAAAGTTTCACTGCGCATAACTCAAAGTTTTGTCATACAGAAAGTATGGACTAAACAGACACATTGTCATATATCGACAATCACTCCAACATGCCGTACCATCCATCGGGGTCAAGGAGATAGTCCCCGAGCTTAGTGAAAGGCTTCAGGTCGAGACACTGAGAGGCTATCCATGTTCGGACGTCTTCCCGCGACATTTGTCCTTCTGCGTAGAACATCCTTGTTTTTCCGACGACCTCATTCATGATGATTTGGGCAAGTTCACGCTGGATGTTATAGAACTCAGCTCGAAGTCGATGATCCTCGATATCTCCTATGTCCTTTGCCCATTGCAGAATATGGGCATCGCCAGATCTAGGTGACATGTGAAGGTTCTGGTGATCCCGTCTGTACTCCAGCATGTGGTGTAGGACATAGAATCCATCATTAAGAGAATCGTTCGGTTGCTGGATGCAGCAGAAGTCGGTCTTATGGCTGAAGGCGGCCCTGCCGCCCCTTCTCTTCTTGTCCCTAACCTCTCCACCCCTTGCTTGGTAGTAAAACATAGCACTGTCGAGAACATCTTTGATGTGGGTGTAATCCTTTTTGTGAATGTTCTTCGACGAGTCCAAGTAAAGAGCGTGGGAGAATCGAGGGTAGAGGATGATGAGGACGGCGCGCCCGCCGCTGCGCAAAATAAGTACACCTCAAATTAATTAGCCTACACCGTGCAAATGAATTATTGAAATCGAAGGAAGGATAGCAGCACGGATGACTTACACGGGATGATAAGGCACGAGAATTGCCTCCTTGTCCTTATTGGCGAGCATGAAACTGATGATGTAATCCCTCGCGTATTCACGCTGCTCTGTATAGACTCCCAAGAAGCCCTCGTCATGTAGTACGGGTCAGCGACACAGATATGACGTATCTGCTCAACCCCAATGATGTAGTTCATGTGCAAGGCATAAAGGCGGACAAACGTAAAATCCAGCTTCTTCACGTGAAACATGTCGAATATGTAATCGAATCGGAGGAAGAACTTATCCGCGGGGAAGCTGTCGACGTACGACATTTGCCGCGGAACGTTAACCACGTAGAGTGGGTATCCTGGATCTTTCGAGGAGATGAGGTCTTTCTCTACCCGCAGCACATCGTCATGAAGTCTCCTTAGATCGCCGAATCTGGCCCGTAGCGCTGTTTCAGGTAGGATTGGTTGACCGGGGATATGCCATTTATCCGCATCGGGGATATCTACACGGTCCTGAAGCCGAGGCTGCTGAGGCGGCTGGATCATAGAATCAGCTTTTTTGCCTTTCCTCGCTCTCTTCCTAGACTTCTTTACTACCGGAAGGTCGTCAATAATACGTTGAGACGGTAATTCAGGCACCGACTCATGACGCTCAAACCCTGAGGAGGCGCCAGTATAGACATACTATTCAGCGCCATCGTCATCCTCATCCTCATCCATGGTGACGTCTTCAGCGACTAATGGAGCCACCTGCTTACCCCATCCGCTATCACCCAACCCGACACTCGACGCTAATTGGGTAGGTGGGGTGTTGATGTTCATACCTTGCTGAGGCTGCGTGCTCGTGGTGGGTGTGCTCCCGGCCGCCTCCAGACGAAGCAGACTCTTTGGCCACAACAGGACCCACCCATTGCAACAATCACCAAGCCGCCGCGGGGTCTCGTCGTCATCCCCCACTAGTACTAGAGGAGGCAAATTCTCGTGGCCCGGTTTGACACTGGCCACGGAAACCTTGAAGACGTTCGGGGGGATCGGCCGGCTGTGGAACAATGGTTCCTTCGGCTCCATTATCGTCGCCTTCCACACGTCCACCTTCTGTTCGCCGATGGTGTACAATATGGTGCACGGGGTTTCGTCGGCCTACAAAGAAAAGTCTGCAACGTGAGACATCCGAAAGGCAACGAAAACGGGAGATTATACATTTATATTGAAGGGGGCCGGTGTGACAGATACCATGAGTGAGTCGAGCTCAGCCAAAGAGGAGGCACCACCGAGCACGTCCGGTGCGGGAGCCGGTGCGGGAGCAGGTGCGGGAGCCGGTGCGGGAGCAGGTACGGGAGCAGGTGCTCCCAAGAAGTCAGCAAGGGGAAAGTCCTCTGCATTTTTTTCTGGATTTTGCCTTGTCCAAGTGAAAACGCCCATCACCAAGGAAGTAGATATATCTGCAATCGCCTATTTTGCGGCAGCTACCGCTGTTGCGACTGTCTGAGATGATTTCTTCTCAACCGCAATCTCAACCTTCTTGTCGATGTTTTCTTCAGTTAACCTCCATCTTTCCTTTCTCTCCTCCGTGGTCTCACGGTAGTACTTCTTCCACGTGGCGCCGTCTCCGACACCATGCACGCGTCCATACGACGGTCGAGTATCCACCGGTTGTTGTTTCAATATGTTCAACGCCCGGTTGAATGGAGTGTCCCACTTGGGCCTCGCCAATGCCTCAGACGGCGAGTCACTTTCGGCCGTAATCCGGTGCTGCTCTCTCTGCAAAAGGCACAAGGATCGTTTACAAATATGACTAACGTGTGCAGTCAAATTGACCAAAAACTAAAATTACCAGCAGTCTCATGAACTTCGTAATGACCGGTGTTGTCTCGTAAACCTTCTTCACTGGGTCCCAACGGTGCCGGGCCCTCAGGACGTCACGCTCCTGCGGGACGGTGAAATCCGCCAAGGGGTCTGGGATGCCCAGACTCGCGGCTTCCGCGTCCTCCTTGGCCCATTTGGACCTCTTTCCGCCGTAACCACGGCTTCCGAGGTGGTGGCTCCCAATGTTCCTCTTTTGAAGCCCCTTCATGTACTTAGACTTTTTTTGGCAGCTTCGGCCTTGCAAGCCTCCTTGAATATTTGAAACCGCTCTTCCGTGATTGTCGGATTATCCTTTACAATCTCGGAGTAGGGTTCCCCGTCGTTGATCTTTGCTTTCACTCGATTTTTCCAGGCGGCCAACGCGTCGCTAAACTTGGTCATGGCGTGTTTGTTTATCTTCTTCATTGCCGGGTCCTTGTCTGGATCTTCATAATCCTTCTCATTCCGGCCCGGGAACAAGAATATCTGGTGAAACTTCTTTAGGAGGGAGCTCCTCATATTTTCTATCTTCTTTAGTTTCTCATCGTTGATGGTGGCGGTTGTCCGTACGATGCATCCTATTTGATTGCCGTAGCACGCGCGCGCTTCCTCGGGCGCCTTTGGCTCAAAATTGCCATCGTCCACCTCCGTGACCACCAGTCTAGTAGTCCTGAGTTTGTTAGGAACCCGTTGCCTCTTTGCTTTCGGTTCTACACCGGCTCCGCTCCCTGAGGCAGCACCGGTCTCAGCGCCGGTCTCAGTGCCGGTCTCGATGCCGGTCTAAATCTCAGCGCCGGTCTCAGTCTCAGCACTGGTCTGCGTGTCGGTCTCAGTCCTCGATGCCACCGGTGGGCCCAGCAACAACATCGGTTGATCGTCGGTAAGGCTAAAAAATTCGTCTGCCGCCAGGTAGACGTCGTCGCAATCACTAGAACCCTGTCCTTCATCGTTGCTAGCCATGTTTCCTATGATTAAATCTAGTCAATTAATTCTAGACCTAATAAAATGAATAATGACATAAAAAGGACTATTGTTTTGCAGGAATGTTGACTCCTTCCTGGTGCGGCAAATCCCGGGCACTCGACATGTCCTAGTTTGTAACACAAGTCATGCCGAAATTCACGGTAAATTTCGGCATGACCTTTGCTAAAAAGTGGACAAATCGAGAACCTGAAATTTGCCGGAACAGAAATGAATCAACATTCCGGCAAAACATAGGTCACTCAGCATCATTCCCTGGAAACAACAAAGCCACTTGGGCACAATCGAACAACTTCAATGAAAAGATATAACATGGCCACTTAAATTTTTGCACTAATTAACCTAGATAACGCAGCTAGTTCTCTGTCAAAGCCCAAAATAAATTTTTGCACTAATTAAGCTAGTTAACGCAGCTAGTTCTCCGTCAAAGCCCAAAATAAATTTTTGCACTAATTAACCTAGATAATTAACCTAATTAAACTAGTTAACCTGACTAGTTCTCTGTTAAAGCCCTAACTAAAATTTTGCACTAACCTAGATAATTAACCTAATTAAACTAGTTAACCTAACTACTTCTCTGTCAAAGCCCTAACTAAATTTTTGCCCTAACCTAGATAATTAACCTAATTAAACTAGCTAACCTATGCATTAGAGAGAGAGGAGGGGTGGGTGCTTACAGAGGATGGCTCCGGTGGTGGCGACGGAGGCAGTGGTGGCGAGGGAGGCAGGGGCGTCTCCGGTGACGGCGAGGGAGGCAGGGGCGTCTCCGGTGATGGTGAGGGAGGCAGTTGTGGCGAGGAAGGATCCGGTGGCGTCGACGGCGGCTCCGGTGGCGTTGACGAGGCCGCGCGGCTCCGTGGCGTTGGGGGCGGCTCCGGTGGCGTCGCGTGCACACGGCTCTGGTGGCGTCGACGTCGGGAGGAGACGGTGGCGAAGTGGGGCGACGGCGAATCGGGGAGACGGCGGCACGCGGGGTGGGTTGAGGGATTTGGGGGAGAAGTGGTGGCCGGGGGGAAACGGTTTTTTTGTTAAGTCAAACTTAGCGGTAGCGCGTTTGGCAAAACGCGCTATAGCTAAGATAGCTATAGCAGCGGTTTTAGAAAAACGCGCTGCTGCTATAGCTATGTAATTTTCTTCCATTTTTAATTTCCTTTTCTGTTTCTATAGTGGGGGTCTAGGACACGCTCTGCAGCTACGTTAGCTATAGCGCCTCTTACAAACACACACTGCTGCTATGCCTTCCTCCATTTTTTCGCCTTTTCATTTATTTTGCTTTACATTTAATTTTTTCCTTTTTCTATTTCTTTCATTTTCATTTACTTTTCTATTTGTTTTTCATCTTATTTTATTTCCGTTAGTAGTAGCGCTCTTCTAAGGAAACGCGCTGCTACTTATGACGTAGCGGCAGCGCGTTTCTTCTAAGCCCGCTACTGCTATGCGTACCCTGTCATTCTAGAAATGGGAATATTAGTAGTAGCGCTTTTGTCACTACACGCGCTGCTGCTAAAGTTGTATCTGTAGCTCGGTTTTCCGCCAATCGCTACTGCTATTTAGCACCAGTGCTCTTTTTTGACCCGCGCTGTTGCTAAATTTCTGTGTATAAGGTTTTCCCTAGTAGTGTTTGCTCATATAAATAAATAGATAGCAGAGGCCCTGTCGGGTCAGCTTTGTTCTCATTCGAAGACGTCGAGCAAATTGCAGTCCAACAGCAAACTATGTCATCAAATTCAAGTTTCACAGCCAAATATGAGTACAACTAAACAACAATCACTAGTAGAAAAGGGGGCATCAGTCCCGGTTCGTAAGGGCCTTTAGTCCCGGTTCTTGAACCGGGACTAAAGGGTCGTTACTAATGCCTCCCCCCTTTAGTCCCGGTTCTAACATGAACCGGGACAGATGTGCCTCCATGTGGCCGGTGCGCCGAGCCCAGGGAGGAGTGCCTTTGGTCCCGGTTGGTGGCACCAACCGGGACCAAAAGGCATCCACGCGTCAGCATTTCAGTGGCCATGGTTTTTGTTTTTTTGAAAGGGGGGGGGGTTGGGGTTTTGGGGGGTTAATTTAGGTGTTTCATATATTGTGTTAGCTAGCTAATTAATAGAGAGAAGTGTCCTCTCTTATGTCCGTGCTTGGTCGATGCTACGTACTGTACATAGAGAGGCCCTCGACACGCTAGCTAGTAAGAAAATGAAGGGAACCATTAAGTGCAGAAATTCGTCATGCATACCGAGAGAAGTGATCGATCGACCTCTCCTTCTCCGAGAGATTGGTCGAACAACAAGTTTTCGTATTATCTATCCGACGCTACTGGCTACATACATATACAATATGTAAAACCTCTTACAATCCCCTAGCAATTGAAATCAATTTCCACATGATATTCTCCGGCTTTATTGATGACGTGGTCAAGAAAGAATCCCGCCAATTCCTCTTGAATTGCTTTCATGCGATCTTGTTCTAGGAGTTCATCCCGCATCTGCCACGTTTAATTTGAAGAAGGGGGTTAATACATATATGAATGAAACTCAACAGAAATGATGGTGTAATAAAATGAAATTGTTAATATTATTGCTTACACACTTCATATTGTCTTTTAGAGTAGCCCCGCTTATTTTTCAAAGTCGCGTTGTAGATGAACTCGCACACGTAGTATCCACAGAAATCATTCCCTTGTTCCTGCCACAAGCACTTTACGAGAAATAGAGGTCAATCAGACTGATAATGAAGCATTATAAATGGCATTGATGAAAGTACAGCTATAGAATCAACGGGAGATGCGCGCAACTAGCTAGCTAGTAGTACTTACTTTTGGGTATGTATATCGCAGCTCCTTTGGCAGTCCCGAAACTTCTGCGGTGAACTATTTCCAAACCCTGCAAGACAAATAAAATAATTATTATTACTTGAGATATCAGGAAATGAACAAAAAGTTGCCGATATGGTGCGATAAATGATCGATTGAACTTACTTGTTGAGTATTTTAGTCATGTCCGCATAGGTTTGGGGATCTTTTCGTCTCGAGTCTAAGACGTTTACTACTCCCCGCTCAAGCTTAATCTCCAGAAGAACATAGTGGAATCTGCGCACGCATGCATAACTCATCAATTACATTACTATAACCTCGCTCGAGTAATAAGGGAAACCGAATATGCACACGACAATAACACTCACTGGAAGTTGTAAGGAAAGAGTATTAAATCTTTGTTTTGATTTTTGATCAACGATTGTAGCAAGTTCGCCTCGGCCTCTGCGGGGTGCTTTTTAACCAGAAATTCATCTATGATATTTGTGTTAATGAACCCAATATCATACATTTCTTGTTTTTTGCACTCGACGATCTTCAATCTGCATAATATAGTGAGGATAATTAATTATAAATACATGCAATGAAAGAGCCGAGCTATATATAGAGACTTAATGACAGAAATAGTACTTACAGACAGTAGCAAAAGACCTTTAGTTTATCGAGGGCCTTTTGATTGAATAACACGAAGAACTCATCAAATGGAACAATCAACAGATCAGTTGCAATGAGGTCATGCTCCTCTTTAATATTCAGATACAAAGCATTCGTCCTCCCAGACTCTCTGCAGGTTTTCATGTACCAATTATGGAATCTTTGCATCATAGTTGTCAGAGATTTTTCATCTTTGACGAGAGGCTTCCCGTACTCGTATTTGTGTTCGTCCACCTCCAAGAAATCAGGAAGTTGACCGTCAGGCTGGTAATCTCCAAGATTGCCATAACCGGCCACCGTCCCGGAGCATTAGACACATTGAGCGGGGGGCACGATTGCTTTGCTTGTTCGCCGAGCTGGGCAATTTTTTTCCCAGCTGCTCGTTCTTTTAACCTTTTATCACCGACAGTACTTCCCGACCGCTCCGCTTAGAGATATGTCTATTCAGTAATGCGCTCATAGTTGGTTCTCGGCGGAGACTTTGGTGGTTTCCTCAGGGCATCAATAGTGCACTTTGCTTTCACCGGATCTACCTTCTCCTCCGGAGGTGGATGTCTCTTTGCTTTCACCCCTTCAAAGAAGTCCTTCACGTGGGCCCGCACGATCATCGCATTTTCCTCCTTGGTCCTCTCGCACGGTAACTTCTCTAGAGGCTTGAGAGGTGGACCGTATTTGTATTGCCTCCCACCTCTGCTGGCTGTACTGCTAGATGCCGGAGCAGACGGAGCGGCTGCGGCGCCTGTCTTCTTTTGTGCTTGCTTATGAGGCGGAGGAGAAGGACTACAACGCGCCGGAGCAGCCGGGGCGGCGGCTGGTCTCTTTCGCCCTTGCTGGCGAGGCGGAGAAGGAGGAAGGTGCTGGCTGCTCGGGCGCGCCGGCGCAGGCGGAGAAGGAGGCGGAGTACCACCACGCGCCGGAGAAGGAGGAGGCTGCTGGCTGCTCGGGTGCGCCGGCGCAGGCGGAGAAGGAGGCGGAGTGCCACCACACGCCAGAGAAGGAGGAGGCTGCTGGCTGCTCGGGCGCGCCGGCGCAGGCGGAGAAGGAGGCGGAGTGCCGCCACACGCCGGAGAAGGAGGCCCAGTGCCCTGATTGGCAGTCGCCAGAGGAGGAGGCGGAGTGCCCTGACTCGCCGGAGGAGGAGGAGGAGGCGGAGGCGTCCAGTTCGGAAGGTTGATGAGCTCCTTCCTCCATAGGCATGGAGTCTTCACAGGAGAACCCAGCCTAGTCTCCCCTTCACCGATAGGGTATTCAAGCTGGAGGTCCTCAAATCCCTCCGTTATTTCATCCACCATCACCCTACCATATCCTTCTGGAATCGGCCGACAGTGAAAAGTTGCACCATGTTCAGTAGGATAAACAGAGCCAACAGCCGCCTTGACCTCCAAATTCATCCATCGCGTGATAAGGTGGCAATTTTGAGCCCCCGTGATAGCATCCACGGGATAGCTGACAGGATCCGTCAAGACATGCTCCGGCTGAAGCAGCTCGATGGAAGCCACGCTGCTTCTCCGCTGAGATGGCGGGGTAGCTTCGGGGGAAGCTTCGGCAGGTCGTTTGTTGCGATCTGCTTCTCATTCCTCTAGCCCCATTACCCTTTCATGCAGCGCCTGCAGTTGGCTCTGCTCCAGTTTCTTCCTCCTCTCCTGGGTTTTGTAACCCCCTGCGTCCGGAAAACCAACCTTCCACGGAATGGAGCCTGGCGTGCCTCGTGTCCGTCCAGGGTGCTCAGGATTCCCGAGGGCCATTGTGAGCTCGTCCTTCTCCCTGTCTGGAACGAACATGAAGGAAATATGCCCTAGAGGCAATAATAAAGTTATTATTTATTTCCTTATATCATGATAAATGTTTATTATTCATGCTAGAATTGTATTAACCGGAAACATAATACTTGTGTGAATACATAGACAAAAAGAGTTTCACTAGTATGCCTCTACTTGACTAGCTCGTTGATCAAAGATGGTTATGTTTCCCGACCATAGACATGTGTTGTCATTTGATTAACGGGATCACATCATTAGGAGAATGATGTGATTGACTTGACCCATTCCGTTAGCTTAGCACTTGATCGTTTAGTTTTCTGCTATTGCTTTCTTCATGACTTATATATGTTCCTATGACTATGAGATTATGCAACTCCCGTTTACCGGAGGAACACTTTGTGTGCTACCAAATGTCACAACGTAACTGGGTGATTATAAAGGTACTCTACAGGTGTCTCCGAAGGTACCTGTTGGGTTGGCGTATTTCGAGATTAGGATTTGTCACTCCGATTGTCGGAGAGGTATCTCTGGGCCCTCTCGGTAATGCATATCACTTAAGCCTTGCAAGCATTACAACTAATGAGTTAGTTGTGAGATAATGTATTACGGAACGAGTAAAGAGACTTGCCGGTAACGAGATTGAACTAGGTATTGAGATACCAACGATCGAATCTCGGGCAAGTAACATACCGATGACAAAGGGAACAACGTATGTTGTTATGCGGTCTGACCGTTAAAGATCTTCATAGAATATGTGGGAGCCAATATGAGCATCCAGGTTCCGCTATTGGTTATTGACCAGAAACAGTTCTAGGTCATGTCTACATAGTTCTTGAACCCGTAGGGTCCGCACGCTTAAAGTTACGATGACAGTTTCATTATGAGTTTATATGTTTTGATGTACCGAAAGTTATTCGGAGTCCCGGATATGATCATGGACATGACGAGGAGTCTCGAAATGGTCGAGACATAAAGATTGATATATTGGACAACTATATTTGGACACCGGAAGTGTTCCGGGTGATTTCGGAGAAAACCGGAGTGCTGGAAGGGTTACCGGAACCCCCCGGGGAAGTATTGGGCCTTAGTGGGCCTGAGGGGAGAGAGAGGGCAGCAGCCCAGGAGGTGGCGTGCCCCCTCCCATGGGGAGTCCCAATTGGACTAGGGGAGGGGGGTGCGGCCCCTCTTTCCCTCTCCCTCTCCCCCTCTTTCCTTCCCCCTTCCCCCTTCCTAGTTGGACTAGGAAAGGGGAGTCCTACTCCTACTAGGAGGAGGACTCCCCCCTTCCTTGGCGCGCCCCAAGGGCCGTCCGGTCTCCCCCCTTGCTCCTTTATATACGGGGGCAGGGGGGCACCCTAGAACACACAAGTTGATCTTTGTGATCGTTCCTTAGCCGTGTGCGGTGCCCCCTCCACCATATCCCACCTCGGTCATATCGTTGCGGTGCTTAGGCGAAGCCCTGCGTCAGTAGAACATCATCATCGTCACCACGCCGTCGTGCTGACGGAACTCATCCCCGACACTCTGCTGGATCGGAGTCCGGAGATCGTCATCGAGCTGAACGTGTGTTGAACTCGGAGGTGCCGTACGTTCGGTACTTGGATCGGTCGGATCATGAAGACGTATGACTACATCAACCGCGCTGTCATAACGCTTCCGCTTTCGATCTACGAGGGTACGTTGACACACTCTCCCCACTCGTTGCTATGCATCACCATGTTCTTGCGTGTGCGTAGGATTTTTTTGAAATTTCTACGTTCCCCAACAGAACGTCCCTTGTTGCGCTGCATCGATATACTGCCGAAGCCTTGTGACTGGTGTTTTCAGTTGCTCGTCCGTCCAATGGCACTTCCCTGTTACAGGGTCCAAGGTTCCGCCAGCCCCGAAGAACCAAGTCCGGCAATGGTCTGACCATCTCATTGTCTCCGGTTCGATCCCTTTATCAAGCAGATCATTCTCAGCCTTGGACCACTTAGGCCGGGCTTGCAGGTAGCGACCCATGCGATGGTGAAACTTCTTCTTGCAGCATTTTGCTTGTTTGTCGCCGACATATTCTTACTCTTTTCTGATGCCGTGTAGGCCACAAATGCGGGCCAGTGATCTCTGAGCTTCTCATATTTGCCGATGAATTCTGGTGTCTCTTCTTTGGCGACAAACTTTTTCAGCTCTTTCCTCCACCTCCTGAATAGGTCTGCCATCTTCTTAAGAGCACAAGACTTGATTAATTGCTCTTTAACTGGCTTCTCCGGATCCTCCTCTGGCGGTAGGGTGAAATTTGACTTCAGCTCAGTCCAAAGATCATCTTTCTGCATATCATTGGCATAAGACACCTGAGGGTCTTCCTCCTTAGGCTTATACCATTGGTGGATGCTGATCGGGATCTTGTCCCTAACAAGAACCCCGCACTGAGCAACAAATGCGTTCTTTGTCCGGATGGGTTCAATCGGTTCGCCGTTGCGCGCGATTGCTGTGATCTCAAACTTTTCATCCGAGCTCAACTTTTTCTTTGGGCCTCGTCTCCTTACCAAAGTTGTGCTCGATCCGGAGGGCTAGAAAAAGGAAGAAAGACGAGAGTTAATTAATATGTGTACATATACCAAAACAATGAATGCATCAATTAACTAGTCAGCACGGGCTTAACTAATATATATATACCTGGTCGGACTCGGTTCGGTCACCGGAGTAGTCAGCATGGTCTCCTTCTTGTACCTCCATTGGGTCATCACCGGAGCCATCATGAACATAGCCCTCTTCTTCACCCAGTCTTTCCAGCTAACCAACGGTGTCGTTTAAAAATGACGCAACAACATCAGTTCCTTCTGCGATTATCTCCCCCAACATCGCTTCTGTTGCTTCGTCTCGGTAGTGCTCCATAGTTTCTGCAAATATTTACAACATGTCAATTATTATTCAAACATGGTAAGATGGATATATATTAGTGGCAAAAGTAGAACTAGCTAGCTAATCACAATAAGGAATCATGTTAGTGACCTCGACGCTGCTTCTCTAGGGTTTGGGGTGGCCTAGACAATGCTTCAAGGGTTTGGGGTGGCCTCGACGACAACGCTGTTTTAACTTGGTAAATTTGGGTGGTCTCAAGAGAGTTTGTCGGGTAGGGGCGCAGCGGGAGGGGGTAGGAGACCAACATCATTTTTTCTCTAGGGTTTGGGTGTCCTCGAGAGTTTTGGTCGAGCGAGAGGGCCAAGGGGGGGGGGGGTATATCGACGACGACAGAGGAGAAGATCAAAGAAAAAAAAGAAAAAAAGAGGATAAGAAGAAAGGAATAGAGGAGAAGAAGAAAAAATAGAATATTTTCTATTTTTTCTTCTTCTCCTCTATTCCTTTCTTCTTCTCTTCTTCTTTTTCTTCTTTTTTCCTCTTCTTATTTATTTCTCCTCTTCTTCCTCTCCTCTTATTCTCCTTTCTTCCTCTTCTTATTTTCCTTTTTCCTCTCCTTCTTTTTCTTCTTCTTCTTCCTTCTTCCTTCTTCTTCTTTTCTTCCTTTTCCTTATTTTACTTTTTCCTCTACACTAACCTAAAATGCACTAACCTAAAATCGATATCTACTAACAACCTAAATAAAAAATTAATACATATATTAAAAAACATATATAAACAAAAAAAATGCTATGAACATTATATTCATACATAGATAGCCACATCCATTCATCATATAGCTACCACATACATATATACATTATATATATGAAAAAATGCAATGAAAAAATACACTTATGAAAAAAATACTATGAGCATGTACACATATATACACATACAAACACATATACACAAAAAATACAAAAAAAAGCTATGAAAAATGCAGGGCAGGGGCGGCGGGGCGGCGCGTGGCGCTAGCTTAGGGCAGAGGCGGCGGCGCGCGACGACCGCGTAGGGCAGGGGCGGCGGTGCGGCGGCGCGCAGGGGCGCGGGATGGGAGGGGCGCGGGAGCATGTGCTCATAGGGGGCGGTGGCGACGGCGAAGGCGAGCAGCCCGACGACGTCGGTGGCGGCGGCGACGGCAAGGTGGAGCAGGGGCGTTGGGCGGAGACGGCGACGAGGAGGAGCAGGGGGCGTCGGGGAAGAAGTGGGGGATTTGGTCGAAAACTGCTAAGTGATGTATATATATCAAGAGCATTGGTCCCGGTTTGTGGCACGAACCAGGACCAATGCTCCCTTTAGTCCCGGTTGGTGCCACCAACCGGGACCAAAGGCCTCTTTTCAGCAGCCCAAAGGGCGGGAAGCGGCGGCCTTTGGTCCCAGTTGGTGCCACCAACCGGGACTAAAGGGTGGGCATTGGTACCGGTTGGTGCCACAAACCGGGACCAATGCCCCCCTTTAGTCCCGGTTGGTGCCGCCAACCGGGACCAAAGGCCCCTGCGCTGCCCGCGTCGCGGCCAAAATTTAGTCCCACCTCGCTAGTTGAGAGGGGCTCGGAGTGGTTTATAAGCCCTGCTGCGGCTACCCTCTTGAGCTCCTCTCAAATGCAGGCTTACGGGCCTAATCTCACACTATGTTGCTGTGGGCCTATTGGGCCTTCTGCGGGCCTGAATCCTGGCCCATGTTGGGTTTCTAGTCGTATTCAGGCCGTGGTGGCCCAATAGGTGGCGGTTTTTTATTTTTCCCAGTTTTTTTGTTTTGTTTTTTGCATTATTTATTTTCTTTTGTTTTTTTGCTTTATTTTCTAATTCTTTTTTGCTTTTAGGTCAGAAAAATTATAAACTGTCTGTTAGTGCCATTAGTTTTAGAAAAATTATTTTGTTTTTTTGTTTTCTTTGTTGCTTTATTTATTTTATTTTATTTCTACTTACAACAAAATACTTATTGTTACTATTTTTATTTATTTTATTAAAGTTTATGTTTAATTATTTTTCTTTTAAGTCACAAAAATTATAAACTTTCTGTTAGTGCCATTAGTTTTCAAATTTGAATAGTTAAAATTTGAATTCTTTGAAATTTGTGTGAATCACAAGTTTGTGATTAACTTTACTAAAAAAATGAACATAGATGCGCCTATAGAGAAAAAAGGTCCAGACGAACCGGGACCAACGGCCCACGTGGCTGCCCTCTTGAGAGTGTTCTTGGTGAGAACAAAGTTGACAAGGAGCGAACCGGGATTAATGGTATTACGAGGGCCGAACGATAAGACATTAAATCATTTCAAATGAACTATGAAAAAGTTGAAAGTTGGCATGGTATCATAATTTCACCCACATAGCATGTGCATGTACAAAACGGACAATGGTATCATACCCGTCTGTTACAAAGTTGGCATGGTATCATCATAATAGTTGCGGGAGAAAGTCTTCACTTTTTCTTCGCTTGTGTCATTTGCTTATTGCGCCGTAACCATGGATAATCTTCATCGTTTATCAGGATGCTGGGGTCAGCCTTGACTTTGAAGGGAGGAATTTCATGAAACTTTTCATAATCTTCAGACATGCCTGTCTTGCCCTCCACTCCCACGATGTCCCTTTTTCCAGAAAGAACTATGTGGCGCTTTGGCTCATCGTATGATGTATTCGCTTCTTTATCTTTTCTTTTTCTCGGTCTGGTAGACATGTCCTTCACATAGATAACCTATGCCACATCATTGGCTAGGACGAATGGTTCGTCAGTGTACCCAAGATTTTTCAGATCCACTGTTGTCATTCCGTACTTTGGGTCTACCTGTACCCCGCCTCCTGACAGATTGACCCATTCACTACTGGAATCAGCTACTTTGCCATCTGCCAGCTCTTTGCCGTCAGCTAGCAGACGGCAAAGAAGCTCTTTGCCATCAGCTACCCGAAAGCAGACGGCAAAGAACTGGCTGATGGCAAAGAAAGCCTCTGCCATCAACCTGTTCTTTGCCGTCCGCTAGCTGACGGCAAAGAATCTTTGTCGTCCGCTAGCAGACGGCAAAGAGGGAGGGGGGCCCCACCGAGGAGCTGGTTAAAAAATACTTAACGCCCCCCCGCTTTGCCGTCCGCCGCAGACGGCAAATATGAACAAAAGCGGACGGCAAAGGAGGGCGGACGGCAAAAGCTACCCTAACTAACCTAACTAACGGCCGAGCCCCCTCCCCCGCCCATTACTCATCTCTCTCCCTCGACCTCCTCCGCCCCCGCCCCCACCGCCCCCGTCCCCGCCGCCCGGCGCCGTCCCCGCCCGCGCCGCCCCTGCCACCGCCCCCGCCGCCCGGTGCCGCCGCCGCCCCCACCCCCACCGTCTCGCCGCCCGGCGCTGCCCCCGCCCCTCCCGCCCCCGCCCCCGCCGCCCCCGTCCCAGCCGCCCGGCGCCGTCCCCGCCCGCGCCGCCCCCGCCACCGCCCCCCGCCGCCCGGCGCCGCCGCCGCCCCCACCCCCACCATCCCGCCGCCCGGCGCTGCCCCCGCCCCTCCCGCCCGGTGCCGCCCCCGCCCCCGCCGCCCGGCCATCCCACTGCCCCGGAGCCCCGCCGCCCCCCACCCACCCACCACCCCGGCGCCAGCGTCGCCCCTGCTCCGGTGAGTTTTTTTTTTCTGTTTTTCTTTTTTTTGTTGTTTAATTTTTGTTTAATTGTTAGTGTTAGTGTTAGATTTAGTGTTAGAAAAGAAGAAAATTTAGTGTTAGTGTTAGAAAAAAGAATATGTAGAAGAAAAGAACAAGAAGTGGAAAAAAGATGAAAAAGAAGAAAAGAAAAGAAGTAGAAAAAAGATGAAAAAGAAGAAGAAGAAAAGAAGTAGAAGAAGTAGAAGAAGAAGAATAGAAGAAAAGAAAAGAAGTAAAAGAAATAGAAAAAAGATGAAAAAAGAAGAAGAAGAAGAAAGGAAAGAAGAAGAAGAAGAAGAAAGGAAAGAAGAAGAAGGATAGAAGAAGAAGAAGAAAGGAAAGAAGAAGAAAAAAGAAGAAGAAGAGAAGGAAATAAGAAGGATAGAAGGAAACACCCCGACCACTGACCCCGACACCCCGACCCCGACACCACACCCCGGCACCTGACCCCGACACCCTGACCCCGACACCCCGACCCCGACACCACACCCCGACACACAGACCACGACACCACACCCCGACACCCCGACCCCGACACGACACCCTGACCCCGAAACAGCACCCCGACACTGACATGACACCCCGACCCCCTAAACCTCCCGAAAAGGTGCTCCTTGGCCTTCCAAAGGCCGACGGGGTTATATATTTGTGAATTATTAGTTAGGTCATATATTTTTTGATTTTGTTATGAAAAACATCATATATAATTGTGTTGATTGGGTAGATTTAAATGTGCAGTTGTTTCATCGCTGCGAGGTTTGGTGTTCGACGACCTCGCCGTGCGTTTGACGAGCTCTGCCCCTTCGTTCGTGGGTGAGCACAAATGACATGTCCTTCTCCCCCATTAATTATTTGCACAAATGACATGAAATTTGGTAGCTAGCTATATATGTGTCTTGAATCATCAGTATGCGTAACCAATATGTGTCTCCCGTTCGAAAGCGTCATAGTTATAAATATGCATGTATTTGCATATTTATAACCTTGACTCTTTCGAATTGTCCAACGCTATCCATGGACAGCCCGAGTATGTGTAGATTGGGTTCGTTTTCCTATATGCTTTGCTCCGGATCCGACGCATAAATTTCGTCAGTGCCTCCCCTGTTGTTCTACGGGTACACATCCTCTCTGTTTATTGCAGAGACGTGTATCAGGAGAACATCGGGGAGGTGCTGCCGAAATTTTGCGTCGGATCCGGAGCATAGCTTGGGAAAATGAACCCAATCTACACATACTCGGGTGGGATTAGGACCTATCATTACCTATTAGAGTGTAGGTTGCATGGACGTAATAAAATTGACAAAGTAGATCAACTGATGAATATATACATGTTGAATTATATATATAATTGTTGTGTGTCCAGTAGCTCTGAAAGTCAAGATGAGTGATCGTGCGTGGATGTATACCGGTCACACTAGTCAGAACAAATGGAGCGCTGAATGGTTCACAAAAACCAAGGGGTTTGTGCAAGCCGCATTTGCAAATGGCCAGAGGAAAACCTGGTGCCCCTGTTTCCGATGCGACAATTGGGAAAAGAGGACAGAGGTTGAAATGGGTAAACACCTGCAGAAGAATGGTTTTATGCCCGATTATACGGTGTGGACATTTCATGGTGAGTCTGCCCAACATGACCGAGCTGAGGTGGATCATCGTCGCACCGACGAGCATGGTACCGGGATGGAAAACATGGTGCAAGACTATGATGATGCTCGGGATTCGAACGAGGAGATGGAGGAATCTGCAAAGGCCTTCAATGAAATGTTGGAGTCTTCAGAACGTCCGCTCCACGAGCACACTGAGCTTTGTCAGTTGGATGCCATTTCACAAGTAATGGCTTTGAAGGCTCAGTTCAACTTGGGCAGAGAATGCTATGATGCAATTATGACAGTATTTGGATGCTTTCTACCCAAAGGCCATGTAATGCCTGCAAACCTGTACCAGTCGGACAAAATCCTCCGTGCACTGAAGATGCCCTATGAGAAGATACATGCCTGTGAGAAAGGATGTGCCTTATTTAGGCTTGACTATGCGGACTTGAACTATTGTCCCATTTGCAAGTGTTCCAGGTATATTGTGGTAGACAACGGTATGGGTGAGAAGACACAAACCAAAATCCCTGTTAGTGTTCTTCGGTATATGCCAATCGTACCAAGACTTCAACGTCTTTTCATGGTCGAAGAGACGGCCAGACAGATGACATGGCACAAAACAAGCAAAAGAACCAAACTAGATGCAGATGGTAATCTGATGATGGTACACACATCGGATGGTGTTGCGTGGAAAAAGTTTGATGAATTATATGCTGACAAAGCGGTAGATCCGAGGCATCCTCGAGTCGGCATCAACACCGATGGGTTCAGTGTGTTTGGTATGACGGCAGCCCAATACAGTTGTTGGCCCGTATTTGTCTTTCCACTCAATCTCCCCCCGGACAGATTATGCAAAGAAAGAACATTTTCCTGACGTTGATAATTCCAGGGCCCAACTATCCGGGGAAAAATATGAATGTGTACATGCAGCCGCTTAAGGACGAATTGCAAGAAGCCTGGGATAATGGGTTCAAGACATACGACGCCTATAGCAAACAAAACTTCATAATGCGTGTCTGGTACATGTACTCGACGCATGACTTGCCGGCGTATGCGCTATTCGTTGGCTGGTGTGTGCATGGAAGGTTCTCATGCCCCACATGCAAGGGAGCTCTTGAGGGAAATTATCTTGTGGGTGAAAATGCAGTTGATGTTCCCCGATGGGTATGCAGCGAATCTAAAGAGGGGAGCGAGTCTTGATAAATTGAATATATTTGGTCTCAAGAGTCATGATTGGCACATATGGATTGAGCGGGTAATGCCGGTGATGTTGCGTGGCTTCATCCCTGAGGATGAATGGCTAATACTGGCAGAACTCAGCTATTTATTCCATGTTATTTGTGCGAAAGAACTATCGCCTGGCGTGCTAGAAGAAATGGAAGAGTTGGCACCAGAGTTGATCTGCAAGTTAGAGAAGATCTTTCCACCGGGCTTCTTTAATCCAATGCAGCATTTGATTTTGCATCTCCCGACCGAGGCAAGATTGGGGGGGTCCGTACAAAATCGTTGGTGCTACCCAACTGAGAGGATGCAGAAGACGCTTCGAGAAAAATGTAAAAATAAACGTAGAATTGAAGCGTCTATGGCTGAGGCATTCATCACTGAGGAGGCGGCAAACTTCGTGACAGCACACTACGAAACCAAAAATCGTCATTTGCATAATCCGAAGCCTCGGTACAATGCTGACGAGCCTAAAAAGGGTGGATCCAACCTCAGCCTATTCAAAGGCAATCTCGCACCAGCCAGTCTATGGACGCCGAATTGAGACAAGTCGCTAATGGTTTTGACTATAAGGTCCGTTCATTTGACAAATACGACATCAACGGATATCGTTTTCGTACCTATGGCAAAGAGCTATCTATGGCCGACCGAAAGTCTACAAATTGTTGTGTATCTGCTATCGGCGAAGGAGGTACCGAGTATTATGGCAGAGTTGAAGCAATTTATGAACTTCTATTCTATGGTGAAAACCCACCGAATGTCGTAGTCTTCAAATGTTATTGGTTTCAGCCGAAGGAGACTAGAAGGACTCATGAACATATAGGGCTAGTTGAAATCAACCAAAGCACCCATTTAGATGTTCCTGATGTCTATATTATGGCTCAACAGGCGACCCAAGTATTCTATCTACCCTGGGCCTGCCAAACTAATCCAAATCTGAAAGGTTGGGATGTCGTTTATGAAGTGCCGCCACGTGCTAGACTATCTCCCCCAAAGGAAGATGATTATGAACCTCACATTAACCCAGACACATATGAAGGAGAATTCTTCCAAGAGACACGTCTTTCCAAAAAGCGTTTCAAGTACCGGTATACTTCACCCCAAAACATTGAAGTAGACAGCGACAGTGAATCCCACATCACCCCAGAGGAGGAACAAGAAGAGACGGAACAAGAAGAGGTTACTGCTGCGGACGACCTCTCAATGCTTGACCGATTACGTAAAGGTGGCCTTCCACATGTTGATGCCACTGAACCCTATGAGCCCGTCATTGATTATAGTGATGATGATGATTATGCATTTATTGATGATACTGATCGAGATTATTAGTAGTGTCAGGTATTCAATTTTTTATGCTGTACTTGATGATGATACACTTAAGTGATATACATATTATTATTCATGTCGGTATTTTTTTTATGTTGTACTAATTTCGTTTACTCTTTGTCATGGCAGGTGTTGAAAGATGGAAGGGGAGCCGACTGAGGCCAAGGACAAACGTGCCCAAATTGAAGGTGTGCCACACCATCAAGGTAGCTCCAGCTTATATCAGTTCGGGCGGAATTGGGTAATGTGGTTTGCTTCATTATTAATGCAATTCATTCATCATGCTAGCTTGAGCCCTTTAATTACTAATTTACTTTGTTTCTCTCTTTCAGGCATGCTACAATAAGACGGATAAGGTGCCAGAGGGGTACGACCTGTATGCCATGGCCCACACTGCCTCTTACAAGCAAGTCAAGGGGAAGGCGAGGAATGGGGAGGAGTTTAACCCAAGCCAGATCCCCTACAATCCAAAGCAGGTGATGATATCTAGTGGCGGGAGGTCCCGTGGCTCCATAGCCATTGATCCAGAGATTGCTCCTGAGACCACGGCGAGTTTAATTTGAATGGACGTTACTTGCTAGTCTTAACATTTGAGTGTCATCATGCTAACGAAACATTGGAAATGATCTTTGGTGCAACGTTACTCCACACAAGCATCACACGATCCTTCTCCAGCTACTGGCCTGAGCCAGACCACTCCCACACCTCCATGATCAAGGTAATTTTCTCTAGTTTTTTGCTTAACAAATGCATAAAGACCTAGACTTAGCTTTATTTTATCCAATATGCTTACCTTAATGACCTAGACGTAGCTTCTTTTCCTGCAAAATGACTTAATAAGCTTACTGACCTCCAAAACCAGCCATTTTACCTAAGTTAGCTCTAAAACGATCTATACTTAGCTTTGTTTTCTCCAAAATGACCTAAGTTAGTTATAATATGCTTAGTTAACTAGTTTTGCTCAATAATGACATGTACTTACCTTACTTATGTAAAAAATGGCATAATTAGCTTAGTTAGCTCATAAACGATCCATTTTACCTACATTAGCTCTGAAATGATGCATTTTACCTAAGTTAGCTCATAAACGATCCATTTCACCTAAGTTACTCACAAACGATGGCGTGCTTCTTCTTCTAGTCTTCTTCTTCTAGTCACCTTTTCCTAACTTTCTTATTTGCCATTTTGCAGATTTCATTCACTTCTCAGAAGCTAGCTTGCTATGATGGAGTGCTTGTTTTTAATTTCATTCTCTTCTAGTATTCTTCTAGCTTGCTACGATGGAACTTGCTATCTTGATGAAACTTTGCATTGTAATATGTATGTGCAACTTTGCTATCTTGATGGAACTTGCTATGTATGAGTGGATGGAACTATATATGTATGTATGATGAAACTTATGTGCTGTTAAATAGCTCTGTGAAATATATCTATATATGTCATATATATTTGCTGTGAAAATTGTTGGATTTAAAAAAAACAGAAAAAGAGCCAATATGCAGGCTCTTTGTCGTCAGCCACCGACGGCAACGGTCTCTTTGCCATCAGCAGCGGACGGCAAAGAGGCCACGTGGCAGGCAACTGTGCTTCCTGGGAGGCTGACCTATTTGGTCAGTTTGCCAACAGTGGCTGACGGCAAAGAGAAAAAAAAACTTTGCCTACAGTGGCGGATGGCAAATGCCTTCCGATGTTTGCCGTCAACGCCTGACGGCAAAGGCTTGCCGTTAACCACCTAATGGAGTAACAGCGCAATTATTGCCGTCAGTATTCTTTGCCGTCGGCAGCTGATGGCAAAGGACCCTTTGCCGTCAGCCACCCGAAGCGGACGGCAATGTAGCTCTTTGTCGTCCCATACGTTGCCATCCACTTTTGCCGTCCGCGGCGGACGGCAAAGACCTTTGCCGTCCGCCATCCGTGCCTTTGCCGTCCGCCGTGGCTGATGGCAAAGTAGCTGATTCCTGTAGTGATTTGCACCTAAACAAGGAACCTTAAAATCATGTCCGTAGTCAAGTTCCCATATGTCCACTATGTAACCATAATACGTGTCCTTTCCCCTCTCGGTTGTTGCATCAAAGCGGACACCGCTGTTTTGGTTGGTGCTCTTTTGATCTTGGTTAATCGTGTAAAATGTATTCCCATTTATCTCGTATCCTTTCCAAATCGTAACAGTCGAAGATGGTACCCTGGATAACAAGTACATCTCATCACAAACAGTGTTGTCACCTCTGAGACGTATTTCCAACCAACTGCTGAAAGTCCTGATGTGTTCACATGTAATCCAGTCGTCGCACTGCTCCGGGTGTTTGAAGCGCAGACTGTTTTTGTGTTCATCGACATACGGGGTTGTAGGACCTTGAGAAGACGTGTCTAGAGGGGGGGGATTAGACACTAAGTGTTGCAGTTTTTAGCCCTTTTAAGTTTAAGTGGAGTTTAGGCACAAATTTAACATTCACAACACATAGCAAGCAAGCATGCAAAGAGTATATGAGCAGCGGAAAGTAAAGCATGCAACTTGCAAGAATGTAAAGGGAAGGGTTTTGAAGGATTCAAACGCAATTGGAGACACGGATGTTTTTGGCGTGGTTCCGATAGGTGGTGCTATCGTACATCCACGTTGATGGAGACTTCAACCCACGAAGGGTAACGGTTGCGCGAGTCCACGGAGGGCTCCACCCAAGAAGGGTCCACGAAGAAGCAACCTTGTCTATCCCACCATGGCCGTTGCCCACGAAGGACTTGCCTCACTAGCGGTAGATCTTCATGAAGTAGGCGATCTCCTTGCCCTTAAAAACTCCTTGGTTCAACTCCACAATCTTGTCGGAGGCTCCCAAGTGACACCTAGCCAATCTAGGAGACACCACTCTCCAAGAAGTAACAAATGGTGCGTTGATGATGAACTCCTTGCTCTTGTGCTTCAAATGATAGTCTCCCCAACACTCAACTCTCTCTCATAGGATTTGGATCTGGTGGAAAGAAGATTTGAGTGGAAAGCAACTTGGGAAGGCTAGAGATCAAGATTCATATGGTAGGAATGGAATATCTTGGCCTCAACACATGAGTAGGTGGTTCTCTCTCAGAAATAGGATGCTGGAAGTGTAGGCTTGGTCTGATGGCTCTCTCCACGAATGAAGAGGAGGTGGAGGGGTATATATAGCCTCCACACAAAATCTAACCGTTACACACAATTTACCAAACTCGGTGGGACCGATTCAACAGACTCGGTCAGACCGATTTAGTAAACCTAGTGACCGTTAGTGATTTTCGGTGGGACTGACATGCAACTCGGTGAGACCGATTTGGTTAGGGTTAGGGCATAACGTAATCTCGGTAAGACCGATTACACAAACTCGGTGAGACCGATTTTGGTAATAAGCTTTCCAGAGAGTTGGTCAGGTAAACTCGGTGGGACCGATTACTCAAACTCGGTTGGACCGATTTTGGTAATAAGTTAACCAGAGAGTTTGCATTGTAATCTCGGTAGTACCGATTGCTCAAACTTGGTGAGACTGATTTTGATAATGGACATACACAGAGAGATTACAATCCCATCTCGATGACATCGAGATCCCTATCGATAGAACCGATTTGCCTAGGGTTTGTGGCAGTGGCTATGATATTTGAAATCGGTGGCGCCGGATAGGAAGAATCGGTGTGACCGATTTTGGCTTTGGGTTTAGGTCATTTGTGGATGTGAGAAAGTAGCTGAGGGTTTTGGAGCATATCACTAAGCACATGAAGCAAGAGGCTCATTAAGCAATACATCATCCCTCCTTGATAGTATTGGCTTTTCCTATAGACTCAATGTGATCTTCAATCACTAAAATGTAAGATGAAGAGTCTTGAGCTTGAAGCTTGAGCCAATCCTTTGTCCTTAGCATCTTGAAGGAGTTCCCACATCCTTTAGTCCATGCCACTCCACTGTTGAACTTGTCTGAAAAATACTAGATAAAAGTGTTAGTCCAACAAGAGATATGTTGACATTAATTACCAAAACCACCTAGGGAGCACTTGTGCTTTCAGGGGTCACCAAGGTAGTGTTCTGTAGAACTGTGTAGTGTGATTGAGACCAAGAATATCCGTCCCTGCATATTATTGAGTCCCTTCCAAGCGTGCCTTTTCCAGTCAGTCTCCTCTCATACCGCGATTTAGGGAGACCTATCTGTTGACATCGGATTTTGGCAAGGTGCAAAAGGCAAGTAAGATGGCCTCAAGTGAAAGAGTTTTCAGCATGCAAAGTTTCAGGTCGCTGAGTGGAATAACTTTGATGTTTAATTTATCGCTATTCGACCTCATCTCGGTGGCCGAAATTATACTCCGAGTGACAGAATTGAACATTCCGAGTGGTTTTCGGCTGATCATGCCTTCAAGGCAACCTCGGATGAAGGAGTATTCTGAAGGAATTGTCTTCGTCTCGTCGAAGCAATCGATTTTCATATATAAATCATCTCAATCCGAGTTCATATGCAAAAGTTATAGTCAATACGGTCTGGACAGGCCAGAGACCTAAATATTACGCTTGACACCAGACACATGTTGATGAGTGTCTGATGCAATGCGTGAGCAATTCGGCCTTCAAGATGGCCTTGAATTGAAAAACCTTCAACATAGAAAAGTTTCGTCTCGTCGAGCCGATCGATTTTCATATATAATTCGTCTCAATCCGTGGTCGTATGAGGCCTGGAGAGACAAATCAAGATCAGGTTATGTTTTCAGTCAGAAAATCCGAGTGAAAAGTTTACCATCCGAGTGAAAGTTTACGGTCGAGTGAAAGTTTACCGTTCGTGTGAAAGTTTGCTGACTGGATGAGCTTATTATTATCCAAGTGGAAATATAGTCATCCGAGTGGAAATATGGTCATCCGAGTGAAATTGTCCTCCAGGTGAAGATATTCCGAGTGAAAACCTACCGATCGAGTAAAAGGTCGAGTGAAAACCTACCGATCGAGTAAAAGGTCGAGTGAAAACCTACCGATCGAGTAAAAGGTCGAAAGCCTACCGATCGAGTAAAAGGTCGAGTGAAAACCTACCGATCGAGTAAAAGGTCGAGTGAAAACCTACCGATCGAGTAAAAGGTCGAGTGAAAACTGATCGATCAAGTAAAAAATCGTCTTCCGACTGAAAATGTGGTCATCATCCGAGTGAAAGATTGTCTTCCGAGTGAAAATATAGTCATCCGAGTGAAAAGATCCAGTCGAGTGAAAGACTCTAATATCCGAGTGGATGAGCTCAAATCCGAGTGAAACTGAACATGTGCCCAAAAGTTTATCAAGATGATCTCGGATGGAAAAGTGTTCAATACAGAAGTTGTGCGTATCATCAAGACGATAAACTTTAGTTTTGGAGTCATCATCGTCAGAGATAGTATATGGCCTGCAAATTCACTACAAGACTCGGATAATTCAGTCTACCGCAAGACCGAGTCCGACTGGAAGGTAAGCCGACCTCGAAAAGTGTTCAAGATGGCCTTATTTGAAAAAGTGATCAACATGAGAGTTGTTCGTATCATCGAGGCGCACAAGTTTGGTATTTGGGCCATCTTGATCGGAGGTCATATGGAGGCTCGGCGGCCTGCACAAAGAGGAAGACAGAAGTTGGGCCAGATTCAGACTGAATCCGAGTTGGAATAGAACTAGGACTCTAGGACACGAATTGATGTAATTTTTCTTGTAAGGAAAGCCTAGATGAATCCTTTACTTGTACGGGAAGTCCAGCCGCCTCTTATATATGTTGGGGGTGACGGCCGATTGAACAACACACAATCGAACAAATCAATATACTACTTTTTCCTGTCTACTTTTTATCTCTCCACCGTTTTTCTCTCTCGTTCTTCGCTGTTCTTCGTGTTTGAGAGCTGCGAATCCCGAGGCTCTAGGGGCGAGCGAATCGACCTAGGGCAGCCCATAGCCGCCGCAATCCCTGACGGGGTCCCTCCCGGGTGCGCGGGGTTTCGGGTCTGCAAAAGCACCCGCCGACTGTCTTGCGTATCGCGCTGTTGGTCGGGTCTCCTTCGACGTGAGCTGCGGTGCATCACCCCCGGCGTCGAGGGTACACGTGACGTGTTCGTGTGTCAACACACTTTTTGGCGACTCCGCTGGGGAACGAAGATCGATCATCATCATCCACCATGTCTGATCTTCCCAAGCCATCTGAGGTAGACGCCGATAACATCATTAAGCCCAGTCTTGATGAGATATCGGCCGATCATCGCCAAGTCTATGAGGAGTACAAGAAGGCGCGCGAGGAGAAGGACTTGCAGGAGTTCCTTGCAAAGTTCAAGAAGGATCGCCAAGGCAACATCACTCCGATTGAAGAAATCAAGTTCCCTCCTTTGCAAGCCAAGCAGGTTAAACCCTCTGTAAGTACTGCCTTTTCTCCTGAGCAGTGGGCTGAGATTGAAAGTCGTATTGCTGATGGTAACAATCTAGTCTATCAAACTTTCATAGAAAATACTAATGCTCAGAAGAATACATCTCAATCGACTAGTGGTAATGATGGTGTAGCTGCTAGTGTGCAAAACCCTAATCTGGCTTTACCTATCTCATCGGCGCCTCCCGTGCCGATGACTTATTATCCTACCCAAACAAATCAGATTGTGGCTGCACCCATTAATCCTATTATGAGCATGCCAGGTTCGGTGGTGACGCCGAACCAAACCCTACCTACAGCTACAACCACTCGACCACTACCAAATTATGGGTCGACATACCTGCCACAATTCCTACCTACAGCTAGTAACCCTACTCCTCCTATGCCACTGACACCAGCTTCATCGTCTACTATGGATGATGGTTTAGCTAATCTTAGAGAGGAGATGGCTAAGATGCTTCGAGAGAATTTTGGAGTTGAGTTACCTCGGAATCGGATTTACCAAAAGCCGTACCCCGAGTACTTTGATGCCATCCAGTGCCCTCCAGGATATAAAATTCCATATTTTGTTAAGTTTAATGGAGAAGGCACAAAAACCACATGGGAGCATGTTAGTCAATACTTAGCACAATTGGGTGAGGCAGGCTCACTGAATGAGTTGAAAGTGCGTTTATTTCCTTTGTCATTGACTGGTACCGCATTTTCATGGTTTTCTTCTTTACCACATGGTTCCATTCGAGTTTGGTCGCAGCTAGAGCAGAAATTTCATGATCACTTTTATAGCAGCGACAATGAACTCAAGTTGTCACATCTAACATCGGTTAAGCAGAAGCATGATGAATCAGTCTCCTATTACGTCAAGAGATTCAGAGAAACGAAAAACCGGTGTTTTAGTTTGGTGATAACCGAGAGAGACTTGGCAGACCTAGTGTTGAGTGGTTTGAGAACTCCCATTAGAGAAAAGTCTAGAAGGCTATGAGTTCTTAAATATCAACCAAGTCTTACAAAGGGCTTTGGCTCAGGAAAGCCGAAGCAAAGACCTCAAAGAAGTGCATAGATACAAAGCCGATCGTCCAAAGATAAATATGGTGGAATATGACAGTGATCACTCGGACGATGAGGGTGATGTTTTTGCTACTGAATTTGTTTGGCCATCTAAGGCCAAACCCTTTACTTGCAATGATCTGAAACCGATTCATAAGAATCGTGATGAAGAGATGAAGTTTACTTTTAACATTGCTAAGTGTGATAGAATATTTGATGCTTTGCTGCAGGCTAAGATTATTAGAATATCTCATACTTTACCGCCGTTTGAAGAGCTAAAACGGCGTGCTTATTGCAAGTATCATAACTCTTTTTCTCATGCTACTAACGATTGCAATGTTTTTCGACGACAGATACAATCGGCCATTAATGACGGACGATTGAACTTTTCTGAGATGCAAGTTGATAAACAACCTTTTCCCATGAATACCATGGATTTGGAGGGGAAGAAGCTACTCATTCGGCCGGAGGTGGCCGAATCTGCTAATAAAGCTAATGTCATTGTTGGTGAGCCCAGGAAAGACAAGGAGGACAACAGGGTCTTGGGGAGACAGGTTGTGCTTGATAAGCAACCCGATGGCAAGGAAGTGATCAAAATCACCATCAAGAATCCTACACTCGGGGGGCAACCGCAAGTGCAAGAAAATACTCGTGTTAAATTTGTCAAGCCCAAGAGTCCAGAAGTTGGCAAGTGGAAGAAGAATGAAGTTAAAATGCAGCGCAAGCGGATCAAGCCAACTTTTGATATGTTGCTGTCCAAATATGCTAACCAGTCGGCCGGTTCTAGTTTCAATCGACCGACTCATCTGAAACGACCAAGGTCACCATCAGTTGATATGTTCAGTCGGTATACAAAACCAAGTGGACCAAGGGCGCAGTTTTCAGAAGAGCAGAAGCAACCTGTGTGGGATCGACTTGATTACTCATATAATGGCCGGCTCAACATCGGTAACTATCAGTCGGCTGGTAAAAATATGCGACCGGATGGAAATTATCCGAGTGTAAGAATACACCCAAGTGGAAGCTATCCGAGTGAAAAAATGTGGATGGGTAGATTCCATCCGACTGAGTTCCATCCGAGTGGATACCATCCGAGTGACATCAATCCGAGTGGATTCCATCCAAGTAAAAAGGTGCGCCCGAGTGGAAATTTCATGCATCTGGAAAGTCGGAAAGAATGGCGTGTTAAGTCACCGAGTGTTGCAGCAGTTGAGTCGGGAAAAGGCAAGGAGAAAATGGATGTCGACTCACTTATCTTGGGCACCGAAACATTTGCCATACAGCAGCCTATTGTGCATAGCAATCCGACTGAGCCGATACTTTCTATCGAGCCAAAGCACTCGGCTAATGACCATGAAGCAAGCACCAGCCGAGTAAAAACGAGAGATCCTAAATACACTCAGCCAAAGTGGTGTCCTCCAGGGCTAACAAAGACACAGAAGAGGAAACTATAGAGGTTAAGGAGTCAAGAGATGGCAGAACAGGAGGCCGAGAAGCAAAGAGATAAGTTGTTCAATGACACTCGGCCCATGGTTCCAGCAAAACAAGTGTGGAGGCCAAAACAAATACAAGATACATCAGCTTCTACATCTATCACAGAAGTGCCTACACCATCCAAAGAGGACGATGCGACAGCTATTACATCGTCTGCAACACTTCTTACTTCTCCTTCACTCGACCAGATTTCAGAATCGGTCGATCCGCTTGAAGAAGAGGCTGATATGGTGGACTATGAATCTACACCGGTTCATGAAGGTATGGATATCAATATGGTGTATTACTTACCTGCTGAGTTTCGTGCTGTAGATGAGGAAGGGGAAGTTGCTCAGCTGGATTTTGGTCCTAAAAATGCAATATTCGAGAAGCCAAAAGAACCAGTAAAGCATCTGAAACCATTATATCTCAGAGGTCATATCAATGGGTCGCCGCTCACTCGGATGCTTGTTGATGGTGGTGCTGTGGTAAATCTTATGCCCTATTCGGTCTTCAAGAAATTGGGTTTGCCTGATGAAGAATTGATCAAGACCAATATGGTGCTCAACGGGTTTGAAGGCAAAGAGAAAACTGAAGCCAAAGGTGTAATGTATGTGGAGCTTACAGTCGGAAGCAAAACTTTGGCTACTGCATTCTTTGTCGCTGAGGTGCAAGGTAACTACAATGTTATACTAGGCCGTGATTGGGTTCATGCAAACCAGTGCGTGCCATCCACTATGCACCAGTTTTTGATTCAGTGGGTTGATGATGAAGTGGAAGTCATTCATGCGGATAACTCGGTCTGTGTTGCTTTGGCCGATGCATCGGTGGATTGGCAACATCCCAATGCTACTTGCTTGACGGGACGTGACTTATCAGAGTTTGATTTTCTCAGCGCGACCAAGAATGGTTTTGTGCCCGTGTCTTTAAAGCCGACTGAATGCAATCGGCTCCAAGGTATGATATGTTTAAATGGATCCTAGTTCCGAGTGGTTACAAAAACGTCTTGCAAAATATCGGTCCAGCGAGAACGATATGTATGAGTCTATTGAGGAGTTGGATGACATGGATAAACTTGGACAAGGTTTTACATCGGCCGATCCGTTAGAAGAGGTAGATATCGGAGACGGATCAGTCAGTCGACCGACATTTATAAACAAAATTTGAAAGCCGATTGTAAAGCTAAATTAATCGAGCTATTGAAAGAATATGTTTGTTGCTTTGCATGGGAATATCATGAGATGCCAGGGTTGAGCCGAGAGCTAGTGGAGCATCGGTTGCCTATAAAGGCCGGTTTTAGACCTTATAAACAGTCGGCCAGAAAGTTTAATCCGAAAACATATGACCGGATCAAGGAAGAGATCGGTCGACTGCTTGAAGCTAAATTCATTCGACCTTGCAGGTATGCCGAGTGGATTTCTAACATTGTCCCAGTGGAGAAGAAGGGATCCGGCAAGTTGAGGGTGTGCATTGACTTCAGAGATGTGAATAGGGCTACACCCAAAGATGAGTATCCCATGCCAATAGCCGATATGCTTATTAATGATGCTTCTGGACATAAGGTTATTAGCTTTCTAGATGGTAATGCCGGATACAATCAAATTTTTATGGCCGAAGAGGACATGTACAAAACAGCTTTCCGATGTCCTGGTTTCCTTGGTTTATTCGAGTGGACAGTGATGACATTCGGATTGAAAAATGCTGGGGCCACATATCAAAGGGCTATGAATTTGATTTTTCATGATTTACTCGGTGTCATACTTGAAGTTTATATTGATGATATTGTTGTCAAATCGGATGCTTTTGAATCCCACTTGGCCGATTTGCGTTTAGCTTTTGAAAGGATGAAAAAGTATGGACTGAAGATGAATCCTTTGAAGTGTGCATTCGGCGTGTCAGCTGGCAAATTTTTGGGTTTCATTATTCATGAAGATGGCATCGAAATCGATCCCAAAAAGATAGAGGCCATACAGAAAGTGGAGGCTCCGACATGCAAGAAAGATATGCAAAAGTTCCTTGGCAAAGTCAATTATTTGAGAAGGTTCATAGCTAATCTGTCAGGGAAAGTTGATGCATTTACTCCTATCCTTCGGTTAAAGAATGATGTTGATTTCACTTGGGGGGCAAAACAGCAAGAAGCCTTTGATATGATCAAGAATTATTTGTGCACTCCTCCGGTGATGAAAGCACCCAAGCATAGAGAGCCTTTCAAACTTTATATCGCAGCAGAGGAAGGTGTTATTGGTGCTGTTTTGACTCAAGATACCGAAGGAAAAGAGCATGCCATTACATATTTGAGCAGACGTTTATTGGACGCCGAGACAAGGTATACATTTATTGAAAAACTATGTCTATGCTTATATTACGCTTGCACAAAATTGAGACATTACCTAGTGCCGAGTGCTTGTGTAGTAGCTTGTCAAACCGATGTCATTAAGTACATGTTGCATAGGCCAATTCTTAGTGGTAGAATTGGCAAGTGGGCTTATACTTTGATTGAGTATGATTTGGCTTATGAATCTCTAAAATCCATGAAAGGCCAAATTGTTGCTAATTTCATTGTTGAACATCGGATTAATGACAAGCATGATGTTGATATGAACCTTGTTTCATTAGTGCCATGGAGATTGTATTTTGATGGTTCAGTTTGTAGCAATGGCCAAGGTGTTGGTATTGTTTATATATCTCCTCATGGTGCTGTTTTTGAAGCCTCATGCCGCTTAGAATATTTTTGCACAAACAATCAAGCCGAATATGAAGCATTGTTATTCGGTCTAGAGATGTTACTTGCTATAGGTGTTACACATATTGAGGCTTACGGTGATTCGTTACTAGTAGTGCAGCAAATATCTAGAGTCTTTCAGTGTTTTGACGAATCACTTAATGTTTATCTTGATAAATGTCTAGATATAATTTCTACTTTGGATTGTTTTAGCATTGCACATATATCTAGACATGACAACTGGAAAGCAAATGAGTTGGCACAGCAAGCATCTGGATATCATGTTGATCATGGCATGTTTCATATCTCTCAAAGACCGATGTCTTGTCTTGCCAATATGGGAGAGGCCGAACCTGAACCCACTGATTCGGCCATTAACAAAAAATCTAGTGCAGGTGATAATTCCGACTGGAGAAAGCCTATTGTTGATTACTTGTGCAATCCGAGTGAAAGGGTGGACAGGGCTGTTCGGCGTATGGCTTTCAAGTATACAATGAGAGATGATGGTCTTTATCGCCGAACAGTCGATGATGTTCTTCTAAAGTGTTTAGATGAGGACCAGGCAAGAGTTGCTATGGGAGAAGTGCATGAAGGTATTTGTGGCACTCATCAGTCGGCTCCCAAAATGAAATGGTTATTGCGACGTGCTGGGTTTTATTGGCCGACTATGATTAATGATTGCTTCAGATATTATAAAGGGTGTGAAGCTTGTCAAAAGTTTGGTGATATTCAATTGGCTCCTGCTGCTATGTTACATCCTATTATCAAACCGTGGCCTTTCAGAGGTTGGGGTTTAGATTTCATTGGACAAATCCACCCGTCTTCCTCAAAAGGGCATCGGTTCGTATTGGTGGCAACTGATTATTTCACTAAATGGTCTAAAGCAGTACCTCTCAAGAACATGACACATACGGAGGTAATTCAATTCATAACTGAGCACATTATTCATAGATTCGGTATTCCTCAAACGTTAACTACAGATCAAGGTTCATCTTTTATGTCACACCAAGTCAGAGAGTTTGCCGAATCTTATAATATAAAGTTGCTCAATTCCTCTCCATATTATGCCCAAGCTAATGGACAAGCTGAGTCTAGCAATAAAATTCTAATCAAGCTCATCAAGAAGAAGATTAAGGACAATCCGAGGAGATGGCATGAGTTGTTGTCTGAAGCTTTATGGGCACATAGAATTTCAAGGCATGGTGCTACGAAGGCGACTCCATATGAGCTAGTATATGGTCAAGGAGGCCGTTTTACCAGTGGAAGTAAATTTGAATGCTTTGAGAATAGCCAAACAAAATAATTTATCGGCAGTAGACTTTTATAACTTAATGATGGACAATATTGATGAGGTTGCCGATAAACGTTTGGTTGCGTTGGAGTCCATAGAGAGAGATAAGTTGAGGGTAGCAAGAGCCTACAATAATAAAGTTAAGTTGAAGCATTTTCAAGTTGGTGAACTCGTCTGGAAAGTGATTCTGCCGATTGGTTCAAGAGATAGAAAATTCGGGAAGTGGTCTCCAAGTTGGGAGGGTCCTTTTAGGATTATAAGGGTTGTTCCTGGAAATTCATATTTGGTAGAATCAATACAAGGGGTAGTGTTACCTCGAGCTCTCAACGGAAAATATTTGAAGAAGTACCACCCGAGTGTGTGGCAGGAAGCCTGAGTAGGCAATGGCCGATATACGATTATCGCCCTTAACACGAACATGGCCGATACATAATTATCGCCCTGAGGAAAATAATTGGCCGATGGAGTGTTGACATCGTCCTTAGAACAAACACCGTGCATATTATTTTTCGGCATACAAGCTTTGCTGAAAAACAGGGGGGCATGTGTTGACATCGGATTTTGGCAAGGTGCAAAAGGCAAGTAAGATGGCCTCAAGTGAAAGAGTTTTCAGCATGCAAAGTTTCAGGTCGCTGAGTGGAATAACTTTGATGTTTAATTTATCGCTATTCGACCTCATCTTGGTGGCCGAAATTATACTCCGAGTGACAGAATTGAACATTCCGAGTGGTTTTCGGCTGATCATGCCTTCAAGGCAACCTCGGATGAAGGAGTATTCTGAAGGAATTGTCTTCGTCTCGTCGAAGCAATCGATTTTCATATATAAATCATCTCAATCCGAGTTCATATGCAAAAGTTATAGTCAATACGGTCTGGACAGGCCAGAGACCTAAATATTACGCTTGACACCAGACACATGTTGATGAGTGTCTGATGTAATGCGTGAGCAATTCGGCCTTCAAGATGGCCTTGAATTGAAAAACCTTCAACATAGAAAAGTTTCGTCTCGTCGAGCCGATTGATTTTCATATATAATTCGTCTCAATCCGTGGTCGTATGAGGCCTGGAGAGACAAATCAAGATCATGTTATGTTTTCAGTCGGAAAATCCGAGTGAAAAGTTTACCATCCGAGTGAAAGTTTACGGTCGAGTGAAAGTTTACCGTTCGAGTGAAAGTTTGCTGACTGGATGAGCTTATTATTATCCAAGTGGAAATATAGTCATCCGAGTGGAAATATGGTCATCCGAGTGAAATTGTCCTCCAGGTGAAGATATTCCGAGTGAAAACTTACCGATCAAGTAAAAGGTCGAGTGAAAACATACCGATCGAGTAAAAGGTCGAGTGAAAACCTACCGACCGAGTAAAAGGTCGAAATCCTACCGATCGAGTAAAAGGTCGAGTGAAAACCTACCGATCGAGTAAAAGGTCGAGTGAAAACCTACCGATCGAGTAAAAGGTCGAGTGAAAACTGATCGATCAAGTAAAAAATCGTCTTCCGACTGAAAATGTGGTCATCATCCGAGTGAAAGAATGTCCTCCGAGTGAAAATATAGTCATCCGAGTGAAAAGATCCAGTCGAGTGAAAGACTCTAATATCCGAGTGGATGAGCTCAAATCCGAGTGAAACTGAATATGTGCCCAAAAGTTTATCAAGATGATCTCGGATGGAAAAGTGTTCAATACAGAAGTTGTGCGTATCATCAAGACGACAAACTTTGGTTTTGGAGTCATCGTCGTCAGAGATAGTATATGGCCTGCAAATTCACTACAATACTCGGATAATTCAGTGTACCGCAAGACCGAGTCCGACTGGAAGGTAAGCCGACCTCGAAAAGTGTTCAAGATGGCCTTATTTGAAAAAGTGATCAACATGAGAGTTGTTCGTATCATCGAGGCGCACAAGTTTGGTATTTGGGCCATCTTGATCGGAGGCCATATGGAGGCTCGGCGGCCTGCACAAAGAGGAAGACAGAAGTTGGGCCAGATTCAGACTGAATCCGAGTTGGAATAGAACTAGGACTCTAGGACGCGAATTGATGTAATTTTTCTTGTAAGGAAAGCCTAGATGAATCCTTTACTTGTACGGGAAGTCCAACCGCCTCTTATATATGTTGGGGGTGACGGCCGATTGAACAACACACAATCGAACAAATCAATATACTACTTTTTCCTGTCTACTTTTTATCTCTCCACCGTTTTTCTCTCTCGTTCTTCGCTGTTCTTCGTGTTTGAGAGCTGCGAATCCCGAGGCTCTAGGGGCGAGCGAATCGACCTAGGGCAGCCCATAGCCGCCGCAATCCCTGACGGGGTCCCTCCCGGGTGCGCGGGGTTTCGGGTCTGCAAAAGCACCCGCCGACTGTCTTGCGTATCGCGCTGTTGGTCGGGTCTCCTTCGACGTGAGCTGCGGTGCATCACCCCCGGCGTCGAGGGTACACGTGACATGTTCGTGTGTCAACACTATCTTCTTAAGGCCAGGAATGAAGTCAACACAAAACCCGATGACATCCTCTGTTTGATGACCCATGGATATGCTTCCTTCTGGCCTAGCGCGGTTACTGACATATTTCTTTAGGACTCCCATGAACCTCTCAAAGGGGTACATATTGTGTAGAAATACGGGGCCCAGAATGACAATCCCGTCGACTAGATGAACTAGGACGTGCGTCATGATATTGAAGAAGGATGGTGGGAACACCAGCTCGAAACTGACAAGACATTGCACCACATCACTCCTTAGCCTTGGTATGATTCCTGGATCGATCACCTTCTGAGAGATTGCATTGAGGAATGCACATAGCTTCACAATGCCTAATCAGACGTTTTCCGGTAGAAGCCCCCTCAATGCAAGCAGAAGCAGTTGCGTCATAATCACGTGGCAGTCATGAGACTTTAGGTTCTGGAACTTTTTCTCTGGCATATTTATTATTCCCTTTATATTCGACGAGAAGCCAGTCGAGACCTTCATACTCAGCAGACATTCAAGGAAGATTTCCTTCTCTTCTTTGGTAAGAGCATAGCTGGCAGGACCTTCATACTGCTTTGGAGGCATGCCGTCTTTTTCATGCAAACGTTGCAAGTCCTCCCGTGCCTTAGATGTATCTTTTGTCTTTCCATACACACCCAAGAAGCCTAGCAGGTTCACGCAAAGGTTCTTCGTCACGTGCATCATGTCAATTGAAGAGCGGACCTCTAGGTCTTTCCAGTAGGGTAGGTCCCAAAATATAGATTTCTTCTTCCACATGGGTGCGTGTCCCCTAGCGTCATTCGGAACAGCTAGTGCGCCGGGACCCTTTCCGAAGATTACGTGTAAATCATTGACCATAGCAAGTACGTGATTACCGGTACGCATGGCGGGCTTCTTCCGGTGATCTGCCTCGCCTTTGAAATGCTTGCCTTTCTTTCGACATTGATGGTTGGTCGGAAGAAATCGACGATGGCCCAGGTACACATTCTTCCTGCAGCTTCCCAGGTATATACTTTTGGTGTCAAGTAAACAGTGCGTGCATGCATGGTATCCCTTGTTTGTCTGTCCTGAAAGGTTACTGAGAGCGGGCCAATCGTTGATGGTCACGAATAGCAACGCCTTTAGGTCAAATTCCTCCTGTTTGTGCTCATCCCACGTACGTACACCATTTCCATTCCACTGCTGTAAAAGTTCTTCAACTAATGGCCTTAGGTACACATAAATGTCGTTCCCGGGTTGCTTAGGGCCTTGGATGAGAACTGGCATCATAATGAACTTCCGCTTCATGCACATCCAAGGAGGAAGGTTATACATACATAGAGTCACGGGCCAGGTGCTGTGATTGCTGCTCTGCTCCCCGAAAGGATTAATGTCATCCACTCTTAAAGCAAACCATACGTTCCTTGGGTCACGTGCAAACTCAGCCCAGTACTTTCTCTCGATTTTTATCCACTTCGACCCGGCAGCGGGTGCTCTCAACTTCCCGTCTTTCTTACGGTCCTCACTGTGCCATGGCATCAACTTGGCATGCTCTCCATTTCTGAACAAACGTTTCAACCGTGGTATTATAGGATCATACCACATCACCTTCGTAGGAACCCTCTTCCGGGGGGGGGGGGGGGTCGCCGTCAACATCACCAGGGTCATCTGGTCTGATCTTATACCGTAATGCACCGCATACCGGGCATGCGTTCAGATCCTTGTATGCACTGCGGTAGAGGACGCAGTCATTAGGGCATGCATGTATCTTCTGCACCTCCAATCCTAGAGGGCATACGACCTTCTTTGCTGCGTATGTACTGTCGGGCAATTCATTATCCTTTGGAAGCTTCTTCTTCAATATTTTCAGTAGCTTCTCAAATCCTTTGTCTGGCACAACATTCTCTGCCTTCCACTGCAGCAATTCCAGTACGGTACCGAGCTTTGTGTTGCCATCTTCGCAATTGGGGTACAACCCTTTTTTGTGATCCTCTAACATGCGATCGAACTTCAGCTTCTCCGTTTGACTTTCGCATTGCATCCTTGCATCGACAATGACCCGGCGGAGATCATCATCATCGGGAACATCGTCTGGTCCCTCTTGATCTTCAGCAGCTTCGCCCATTGCAGCATCATCGTGCACATCGTCTGGTTCCTCTTGATGTTCAGTAGCATCACCGTATTCAGGGGGCACATAGTTGTCATCGTACTCTTCTTCTTCGCCGTCTTCCATCATAACCCCTATTTCTCCGTGCCTCGTCCAAACATTATAGTGTGGCATGAAACCCTTGTAAAGCAGGTGGATGTGAAGGATTTTCCGGTCAGAGTAAGACTTCGTATTCCCACATATAGGGCATGGACAACACATAAAACCATTCTTCTTGTTTGCCTCAGCCAGTTCGAGAAAATCATGCACGCTGTCGGTGTCAAAACCGGCGGATCTCGGGTAGGGGGTCCCGAACTGTGCGTCTAGGTTGATGGTAACAGGAGACAAGGGACACGATGTTTTTACCCAGGTTCGGTCCCTCTCGATGGAGGTAAAACCCTACTCCTGCTTGATTAATATTGATGATATGGGTAGTACAAGAGTGGATCTACCACGAGATCGGAGTGGCTAAACCCTAGAAGCTAGCCTATGGTATGATTGTTGTTCGTCCTATGGACTAAAACTCTCCGGTTTATATAGACACCGGAGAGGGCTAGGGTTACGCAGACTCGGTTACAATGGGAGGAGATCTTCATATCGTATCGCCAAGCTTGCCTTCCACGCCAAGGAAAGTCCCATCCGGACACAGGACGGAGTCTTCAATCTTGTATCTTCATAGTTCAGGAGTCCGGCCAAAGGTCTGAGTCCGGCCATCCGGACACCCCCTAATCCAGGACTCCCTCAGTAGCCCCTGAACCAGGGTTCAATGATGACAAGTCCGACACGCAAGTTGTCTTCGGCATTGCAAGGCGGGTTCCTCCTCCGAATATTTCATAGAAGATGTTGAACACCAGGGTAGTGTCCGGCTCTGCAAAATAAGTTCCACATTCCACCGTAGAGAGAATAATATTTGCGTTAATCGGATCTGCTGACGTATTCCGCGGCGTGACATCATGCCATGGCTAGGCTTTTGTTCATTTTATTGTTCCACCTCAGCGCGTTTAGCGAGGCGGTTTCCTTGGCACGTCTTGTCAAAGCAGAGATCGTGTCCCCTTATTCCGGGATTCTCATCAATACGGGCGTGGGTAACCCAATCGCGCCACTAACCGCGGCGCTTGGGAGATAAGCAAGTTTTTATTAGGACGATGGGGGGCTCGTAGTTTTGGCCGCCCATATAAGGGGATAAGAATCTGCCCTTTCCATTCACACCTTCTTCCTCCTCTGCTTATCCGTCCCTGCGCGCTCGAGCTCCAGCGCCCAAGCCCGCACTTCCCACCTCAACCTTCTCCAACCATGTCCGGAGCGGGAGGTAGATGGATGGCCTCCTCCATTAGGGAGGGGCAAATCAAAAACCTGAGGAAGGCCGGATACTTGTCTAACGACATTGCGCACCGGCTTCCAGATGTGGGGCAATTCATCCCCACCCCCAGGCCCCATGAGAGGGTTGTTTTTCTTCCCCATTTCCTCCGCGGACTGGGTTTTCCTCTTCACCCGTTCGTCCGGGGGCTCATGTTCTACTACGGCCTGGACTTCCACGATCTGGCCCCGAACTTCATCCTCAATATCTCGGTGTTTATCATTGTGTGCGAGGCCTTCTTCCGCATCCAGCCCCACTTTGGCCTGTGGCTGAAGATCTTCAGCGTCAAGCCGAAGGTCGTGCAAGGCCGACAGGTGGAATGCGGAGGTGCCATGGTGGGCAAGATAGCCAACGTCACCTGGCTCGAGGGTGCCTTCGTGGAAACCATCAAAGGGTGGCAATCGGGGTGGTTTTATATCACCGAGCCGCGTGACCCTAAATGGGCAGCGGCCCCCGAATTTCGATCCGGCATCCCCACCCGGCTCACATCTTGGAAAGAGACGGGCCTGTCGTGGGGCAATCCGGAAGAGGTGACCGGACTCCAAACCTACGTCCGAGACCTGGTGACCAAGAAGGTCAAGCTTGTCAACATGGTCCAGGTATTGCCCTTCCGCCGGATCCTCCCGTGTCAACGACGGGACTTTAGTTTTTGGGAATTCGACCCGGCCTAGCACCAGACTCTATCCCGACTCTTCGAAACGAAGCACGAGGACGCCTGGAAGGTGCTTTTCAAGAGTTCCGAGGTCTCCCCTCCCGTCACCGAGGATCGCGGATTCTGCGCCAAACGTCAAGCCTCCGAAGTAAGCTTACATTTAGTCCCTTACGGGATACCCGAATTTCACAGTGTGACTTTATGTGGGATCTAAACTCCCGTTCCTTTGACAGGACTTGAAGAGGACATCCGGACAGTTTGACTGTCCGGCCCCTTTGCCCGAAGGCCCAGTAGACGCACATTTAGCGAAGCTACTGGTTCCGGCACCTCACGTGGTGCCGGAGAAGAAGGCCAAGGAGAAGGCCACGTGGACCTGAAAGAGTTCCCGGCGCCCCGTGTCGTCGGATTTGCCCGACGTCCCCAACGCACCCTCTGCCTCCGAAGATGAGGAGGAGGAGGAAGAAGAAGATGCCTCTCCCCCTCCAACGGGGGGAGGAAAGAAGAGAAAGGCCACCCCAAGTGGGGAAGCCGGAGGGTCGAAGAAGGGGAAGACCCTTCTGCCGGACAACGCCCCCGACGCCGAAGACGGCAGGGGGGACTGGCCATCCAGGGTCAAGCCCCTGGCAAAATCGTAAGTGTCCGGCTACCCGAATGACTTATTGCACTGCTTTATTATTCGATAGCTTTTAACGCCGAAGCTAATCATGCAGTCCGCCCAGAGCTCAGCTTGGCGATTCGTCGAGCGGATCTCTGAATTCGTCGGACGTGAATAGCGCTTCACTTCCGACGGCCTCCTCCCCTCTCCCTACAGATGACGCTGAGGTGGAGTCCCGTAGGGGACAAAACCAGGAGGAGTTGGTCCTGGAGGCGCCACAAGGCGACATTCCGGACTCCAGGCCCAAAGGGGGTAAAGCCCCGGAGAGATCTAAGTCCGGCCCCGGGCCGGACACTGCTCCAGAACCATCAGCGGTTCCAGAGTCCGACAGGCGGCGCCTTCATAAGAAGGGCAAGCCTGCGACGCCGGCGACTTCCGTCCACCCGGAGGCGCCGGACAATTTGCTGGAGGCGCTTAACGGTGCCTCCATCGACGAAGAACACCACACTGTTATGAGTGCGGTGATTCAGAAGGTTCAGTCCGCCAAGAGCGGGCTGACGAAAGCCTGCACAAGCCTGTTAATGGGCTTTGAGGTATGTGTTCAAAAACATATATAAAAAATATTACCGCATAGACAGTAGCCCCTGATGCTCAGTTCGGTGTTCGGAAAGAAAAGCCGAGCTGAGGATCTAAAGAGATATATGCATGAGTCTAATAGAAATATGTCAATATGGGAATACAGGCTGCGCTGCTGACCTCTGCCGCACTGACTGCCGAGGTCAATGCATTGAAGGAAAGCCTTGAGCGGTCCGAGAGCGAGCTCGGCCGTGCCAAGAAGCAGCTCGAGGATAAAGAGGGTACATAGTACCTCTTGTAAATGTATATAGAAATACTTGGTTGCAAAATAATAATAGGACCAACGTAAATGTTGCAGGAGCCACGACCGAGGTGGCGACCCTGAAGGAGGCAGTCTCCAAGGCCGAAAAGAGTGCTGCCTTGGAGCACACCGAGCGAGAGAAGCAGGAGGCGCGGGTGGCGGAGGTGCAGCAAGAGCTCCAGGCTCTCGTGGAAAAACACGAGAGTTTGGAGCGTGACTCGAAGACTCGAGAGTCCGAGCTTGCCTTGGCTCTTGAGAGTGCCAAGACCGCTAAGGCCGAAGCCCATAAGGCCCTTCAGGAGATCGAGGCGATGAAGAAGATAGCGGCGGGTAAGGCATTCTTTATGCAAAGCAAAAATATAAAAGTTAATTATCTGCTACTTACCTGAATCCGGAGCTCTCCAGGAGCGTTCGCCGATCTGCCCTGTAGTGTGTCTGATGCCACCGCATACTACCGAGCCGAAGAGGGGAGCTCGACGGAAAAAGTGTTCTGGTCTCAGTATGCTGAGGCCGAACATCCGGTGCCCCTGAGCGACCAGCTGAAGCAGCTGGTCGAGCTCCACAAGGTGGCCGAACAGGCCATGAAGGGCCTCATAGCTCGGCTGTGGCCTGGAGAAGTCATGCCTGGGAGCTACTTCGGTCTGGTGCAGTGGCTGGTGGACGCGTGTCCGTGGATTGAGGTCATCAAGCGCTCCATTTGTATTGAAGGTGCCCGTCAGGCCCTTGCCCGTGCTAAGGTGCACTGGGGCAAGCTAGACGCGGAGAAGCTGTTGACGGATGCGCCACCGCCGGGCAAGGAGTATCATACGCCCGAGATGTATTATAATGGCATTCTGAAGGGTTCCCGCCGTATAGCGGATGAGTGCTCCAAAGATGTAATTTCTGAGTAGACTCGCATTTGTTATCCTATACGCTGAAGCTTTGTTCATATGCGTTAAGCAACGCTTGTTAATTTAAAATATTACCTGCTGTGCGGCCGTTTATCAAATCTGAGAGATGCAAGTCGTCGGCTTCGACCCCCATGCCACGAGTGCTGGGGTGTTCAGGATAAACCTGAGTGCTCTTGTTCCCATTCTTGGGTCAATCTAGGGAGGCGTTCATCACAACGAACCAGGCCGTCGGACTTACAATGCTTTATCGCTCTCACTTAGCCATAGAATTCTATAATTTTAAATTTCAGCGAAGCCCCTAGTATTCGGAAGATCGAGTTCGTGGCGCTATCCACGCCTAGGCCGGATAAGTCCGGTTCCTCGCTCGAAGCAGCATAAGTCTTTAAGGACTCGAAGAAACCTCGCGAACAGCGAGCGGTCTCTCGCACTATCATGACAGTCAGTTTTAGCTTTCTCTACTGAGGTGTTAACCCAGCTCAACTGGGGCACAATCGCAGTAGTTCTCCCAGCGCTACCTTAGCCAACAATGCTGAACGTAAGGTACCAAAATATGGGAGCCGGGCAAACCCCACTATTGACCAAAGACATGATTCAGAGCCGATGCATATAGTGCTATAAGTTCGGGGTGCCGCACTCGTTAGAGTGTTCGGTCTTCTCACACCATGTTATGGGGTGTTGTAAGCCCCTGGTGTATTATCCGTACCAAAGTGTACGGTTGCAGAATGTCATGACTGAACATATTTGTATGTAAAAATAGATAAGTACAATAATAGGTAAGAGCTATATATTGTTTATTAAAAAAGGGCTGCTGCGAAAGCAGAACGATACAAGCAGTGCGGTAAGCAAGAGATGGGAGTATTGGACATATTCCCCTCCAGGGGCAAGCTGCGGGATTGTAAGTAAAACAGGTATTAAACTCGTTATAGAGACCACCTGGACTTTTGACGTGGCTTGCTTCCTCCCTGGCTGTTGCATCGTGGGTTCGGCGAGTGTATTGCCGGACAGGCCTTCCGAATAGTTGGGTCCTGAAAGTGTGTGAAAAGGAAAACGGTGAAATAGGGAGCCCCTTAGTGCGGTTGAACCGCATTCTGGGCGTGCCGTTGTTGTGCCCCTCCCCTTATGCCCATGGTATCTCTAAGGCGTAATTATGTACTTGTGGTACCAGTATCGTCGTTTGGCGGGGGCTGGGGTTGGGGCCGCACTACTATGCTTGCTCAGAACGTGCCAGCCGGATTTTTTGTAGGTTAATTCGGGCTCGCTTGACGTTGTCCGGACGTTGACGCCTGGATTGGAGAACTGCCTTGAGAGGCTACTCTGTACTTCCGCCGACAGGGCCGCCGTGTGCTCCTCCGTTCAAAGAGAGCGTTCGGTGTTTCCGTTTGCCGTGATGGCTCCGTGAGGTCCTGGCATCTTGAGCTTGAGATATGCATAGTGCGGCACCGCATTGAATTTTGCAAATGTGGTTCGTCCGAGCATGGCGTGATAGCCGCTACGGAATGGGACTATGTCGAAGATTAACTCCTTGCTCCAGAAGTTATCCGGGGATCCGAAGACCACCTCGAGTTTGACCGAGCCTATACAGCTGGCTTCTACCCCTGGTATGACACCTTTGAAGGTTGTCTTTGTGGGTTTAATCCTTGAAGGATCGATGACCATTTTTCGCACTGTGTCCTGATAAAGCAGGTTCAGGCTACTGCCGCCGTCCATTAGGACTCTGGTAAGGTGAAATCCGTCGATAACTAGGTCTAGGACCAGTGCGGCGAATCCGCTGTGACGGGTGCTGGTGGGATGGTCCCTTCGATCGAAGGTGATCGGGCAAGAGGACCATGGGTTGAACTTTGGGGCGACTGGCTCCAGCGCATAGACGTCCTTGAGAGCACGCTTCCGCTCCCTTTTGGGGATGTGGGTTGCGTATATCATATTCACCGTCCGAACTTGCGGGGGAAATCCCTTCTGTCCTTTGTTGTTCGGCGGCCGGGGCCCCTCCTCGTCATCGCTATGTAGCCCCTTGTCTCTGGTCTCGACACTTAACTTGCCTACCTGCTTGAACACCCAACAATCCCTGTTGGTGTGATTGGCTGGCTGTTCGGGGGTGCCGTGTATCTGGCACGAGCGATCGAGTATCTGGTCTAGCTGGATGGGCCCCGAGGGTTTCTTTTGAATGGCTTCTTCCGCTGACCCGGTTTAGAGCCTCTGAATCCGGCATTGACTGCCATATCTTCAGTATTGTCACCGTTAATGCGGCGCTTATGCTTGTTGCGACGTGACATGCCGTTATTATCCTTGGTATCCGAATTGTCGGGGCTCTTGGTTATGTTATTGCTACGAGCCAGCCAGCTGTCTTCTCCCGCACAGAAGTGGGTCATGAGTGTCGTGAGTGCTGCCATAGACTTCGGCTTTTCCTGTCCTAGCTGCCGGGCAAGCCATTCATCTCGGATGTTGTGTCTGAAGGCTGCAAGGGCCTCGGCGTCCGGACAATCGACTATTTGGTTTTTCTTGGTTAGGAACCGTGTCCAGAATTGTCTGGCCGATTCCTCTGGCTGCTGGATTATGTGGCTTAGGTCATCGGCGTCTGGTGGTCGCACATACGTGCCCTGGAAGTTGTCAAGGAATGCGGATTCCAGGTCCTACCAACAACTAATTGACTCTGCTGGCAGGCTGTTAAGCCAATGTTGAGCTGGTCCTTTGAGCTTGAGCGGGAGGTATTTGATGGCGTGTAGATCATCACCACGGGCCATGTGGATATGAAGGAGATAATCCTCGATCCATACCGCGGGATCTGTTGTGCCATCGTATGATTCGATGTTTACGGGTTTGAAGCCCTCGGGGTTTTGATGATCCATTACTTCGTCTGTGAAGCATAATGGGTGTGCGGCGCCCCTGTACTGGGCTATATCACGACGCAGCTCGGACGATCTTGGTCTGTTGTATTCGGCCGAGCCATACTTATTGTGTCCGGCGTGACGGCTAGCGTCACGTGAATAGGACATTTGGCAATCTACTTCAGTAAATAGGACATTGAAACCGAAATCAGCAAGTCTAGATACTGAAAGTAAGTTGTAGCCAAGAGATTCAACGAGCATAACATTCTGAATGGAGCTATCATGTGAGATGGCCACCTTACCGAGACCAACCACCTTACCCTTTGAGTTGTCACCGAAAGTGACATACTTTCGAGGACTATCATTTTCAGCAAGCTCACGAAACATGTCTTTATCTCTGGTCATGTGATCGGTACATCCACTATCAAGAACCCATTCCTTTCCTCCTGACATATATCCCCGAAGATTTGCCATAAGACCAAAATGTCTCATTGCATCATCAAGATCAAAGTCATCATCATCATCCTCATCATAGTATCCATGTTCAGCATCGTCATGTGGTGGATCAATTCCTAGTGAGAGTGATTCATTAGTATGAGTTTGAAAATAATCTTGCTTATGAATTCTAGTGGCTTCGGAAATAATATCGCTAATAATTCCAACATTTCCTTTGGCACGCATAAGATTTGTAAGCTCAAATAAACGATCACCAAACATAGGATCACTAGTATTCATCTTACTCAAGGCAACAGACTTATGAAGAATTTCATCAAGATTTTTCAAAGAATAATCAGGAAATCGTTCCTCAAGAAATTTCCATATAGTGTAGGCACACTCAAGAGTAGGCATGTTTATAATCAAGTTTCTAGGCAAGCCTCTAGTGATAAGATTAACAGTTCTAAGATTCCTAACCATGTCAATTGACTCATCAAGATTAGGATGCATAGGATCAACACAAGGTGCACAAGGACTAGCAATGTACTTGTTCAAATGATATTGATTGAAAATTACAAGCATCTCATTTTTCCACTCATGAAAATACTCTCCATCAAGAATAGGCACTCTATGTCTAAGACTCCCCAAAGTAGATTCATCCATCTTCCTCCAATGTTGATTAAACCAAGGCAATGGAGACCAAAGCTCTGATACCACTTGTAGGACCTTGAGAAGAGGTGTCTAGACGGGGGGGGGGGGATTAGACACTAAGTACCAAAGTTGCAGTTTTTAGCCCTTTTAAGTTTAAGTGGAGTTTAGGCACAAATTTAACATTCACAACACATAGCAAGCAAGCATGCAAAGTGTATATGAGCAGCGGAAAGTAAAGCATGCAACTTGCAAGAATGTAAAGGGAAGGGTTTTGAAGGATTCAAACGCAATTGGAGACACGGATGTTTTTGGCGTGGTTCCGATAGGTGGTGCTATCGTACATCCACGTTAATGGAGACTTCAACCCACGAAGGGTAACGGTTGCACGAGTCCACGGAGGGCTCCACCCAAGAAGGGTCCACGAAGAAGCAACCTTGTGTATCCTACCATGGCCGTCGCCCACGAAGGACTTGCCTCACTAGCGGTAGATCTTCACAAAGTAGGCGATCTCCTTGCCCTTAAAAACTCCTTGGTTCAACTCCACAATCTTGTCGGAGGCTCCCAAGTGACACCTAGCCAATCTAGGAGACACCACTCTCCAAGAAGTAACAAATGGTGCGTTGATGATGAAATCCTTGCTCTTGTGCTTCAAATGATAGTCTCCCCAACACTCAACTCTCTCTCATAGGATTTGGATCTGGTGGAAAGAAGATTTGAGTGGAAAGAAACTTGGGGAAGGCTAGAGATCAAGATTCATATGGTAGGAATGGAATATCTTGGCCTCAACACATGAGTAGGTGGTTCTCACTCAGAAATAGGATGCTGGAAGTGTAGGCTTGGTCTGATGGCTCTCTCCACGAATGAAGAGGAGGTGGAGGGGTATATATGGCCTCCACACAAAGTCTAACCGTTACACACAATTTACCAAACTCGATGGGACCGATTCAACAGACTCGGTCAGACCGATTTAGTAAACCTAGTGACCGTTAGTGATTTTCGGTGGGACTGACATGCAACTCGGTGAGACCGATTTGGTTAGGGTTAGGGCATAACGTAATCTCAGTAAGGCCGATTACACAAACTCGGTGAGACCGATTTTGGTAATAAGCTTTCCAGAGAGTTGGTCAGGTAAACTCGGTGGGACCGATTTTGGTAATAAGTTAACTAGAGAGTTTGCATTGTAATCTCGGTAGTACCGATTGCTCAAACTCGGTGAGACCGATTTTGATAATGGACATACACAGAGAGATTACAATCCCATCTCGATGACACCGAGATCCCTATCGGTAGAACCGATTTGCCTAGGGTTTGTGGTAGTGGCTATGACATTTGAAATCGGTGGCGCCGGATAGGAAGAATCGGTGTGACCGATTTTGGCTTTGGGTTTAGGTCATTTGTGGATGTGAGAAAGTAGCTGAGGGTTTTGGAGCATATCACTAAGCTCATGAAGCAAGAGGCTCATTAAGCAATACATCATCCCTCCTTGATAGTATTGGCTTTTCCTATAGACTCAATGTGAACTTGAATCACTAAAATGTAAGATGAAGAGTCTTGAGCTTGAAGCTTGAGCCAATCGTTTGTCCTTAGTATCTTGAAGGAGTTCCCAAATCCTTTAGTCCATGCCACTCCACTGTTGAACTTGTCTGAAAAATACTAGATAAAAGTGTTAGTCCAACAAGAGATATGTTGACATTAATTACCAAAACCACCTAGGGAGCACTTGTGCTTTCAGGGGTCACCAAGGTAGTGTTCTGTAGAACTGTGTAGTGTGCTTGAGACCAAGAATATCCGTCCCTGCATATTATTGAGTCCCTTCCAAGCGTGCCTTTTCCAGTCAGTCTTCCCTCATACCGCGATTTAGGGAGACCTATCTTCTTAAGGCCAGGAATGAAGTCAACACAAAACCCGATGACATCCTCTGTTTGATGACCCATGGATATGCTTCCTTCTGGCCTAGTGCGGTTACTAACATATTTCTTTAGGACTCCCATGAACCTCTCAAAGGGGTACATATTGTGTAGAAATACGGGGCCCAGAATGACAATCTCGTCGACTAGATGAACTAGGACGTGCGTCATGATATTGAAGAAGGATGGTGGGAACACCATCTCGAAACTGACAAGACATTGCACCACATCACTCCTTAGCCTTGGTATGATTCCTGGATCGATCACCTTTTGAGAGATTGCATTGAGGAATGCACATAGCTTCACAATGGCTAATCAGACGTTTTCCGGTAGAAGCCCCCTCAATGCAAGCAGAAGCAGTTGCGTCATAATCACGTGGCAGTCATGAGACTTTAGGTTCTGGAACTTTTTCTCTGGCATATTTATTATTCCCTTTATATTCGACGAGAAGCCAGTCGAGACCTTCATACTAAGCAGACATTCAAGGAAGATTTCCTTCTCTTCTTTGGTAAGAGCATAGCTGGCAGGACCTTCATACTGCTTTGGAGGCATGCCGTCTTTTTCATGCAAACATTGCAAGTCACTAAGTGACCAAATTAATAGAAGTTCATCATCACATTAAAACCAAAGTACATACATAGTTCTCATCTTCAAGCGAAAATCATTACAGAACAACATAAAGCTCTGCGGAGCATCTAAATTAATTAAACCATACATTGAAACTATGTAAAACATTTCAATGCGAAAACAAATGCGATCATAATCGCAACCAAGGTAACAACGGATCCAATGACATAATGATACCAAGCCTCGGTATGAATGTCATATTTTCTAATCTTTCTAATCTTCAAGCGCATTGCATCCATCTTGATCTTGTGATCATCGACGACATCCGCAACATGCAACTCCAATATCATCTTCTCCTCCTCAATTTTTCTTATTTTTTCCTTCAAGAAATTGTTTTCTTCTTCAACTAAATTTAACCTCTCGACAATAGGGTCGGTTGGAATTTCCGGTTCAACAACCTCCTAGATTAATAAAATCTATGTCACGTTGGTCGGCACAATTTTCATAAACAATAAATGAACCAATAGTTATGAAAATATAATATATACCACATCCGAATCATAGACAGGACGAGGGCCAACGGGGGCGGATACCAAAACCATCGCACTATATAAGATGCAATAATAAAAGTAAGAAAATAATACAAGTATCTATCTAAACATACAAGTAAGAATATTTTTCCTTTCAGAAAGAAGATAAGAACAAGAGGCTCACCACGGTGGTGCCGGCGATGAGATCGGCGCGGGTGATCGACGGCGGTGAAGACGCGTAAGGGGCGTGACGGACCGTAAACATAGACAAATATTGAGGAAAATGGAGCTTGGAGGTCGAGCTTGGGGAGGAGAAAGCATAAGTAGTGTGGCTCGGGCATTCCATCGAACACCTTGTGTGCATAGGAGGTGAGCTAGAGCACCACCAAGCCCTCTCCCCCTTGGCTGCCAGAAAAAACAGAGCAGTGTGCTCTTCTCTTACGCGAGGGGGTATATATAGGCACCTCATTGGTCCCGGTTGGTGGCGTGAACCAGGACTAAAGGGCAGCCTTTGGTCCCGGTCCTGGTTCCTAGAATGCCACAATACATCCTCTCTTGTTTCAGCATCATGAAATAACCTCTGCAATCTTGGTGTAATTGGAAAATGTCTCAGAACATTATGAGGAACCCTCTTCACATCATCGCCATCTTTCTATCTTTGCATTCCAGGAATTCACTTAAGTTGGCATAATCGGAACAGAACACAATTATTCTTACAAACATGGATCATATCATATCCAATTCCAGCTGCACGAAGGAAATTCTTCATTTTACTATAGGTGTGTGGCAGCTCAGACGCATCTGTGAAAGATTTGTGGAAAGCAGCCAACATCGCATCGAATGATTTGTTGGTCATCCACTGAGATGTCTTCACCTGAAGAAAGGTGACCATAGCTGAGAATACTGACAGCTTATTTCCTGGGGTGACAGCAAAGTTACATTTTTCCAACATGCGGGCCCACCTTTTCCTTCTGTAGGTGAAAGTTCACGGAATGCACTTGCATTTCGTAGCATTGTTTCAATGTTGGTCAAACTCACTGGCTCCGCCACCACCACCTCCTCCTCCTCTTCCACCTGAGCATCAGGCAGATCAAGATGGTGATCTGCTGCTTCCACGTAGTCAATAACATTAACATTCACAGCTTCACCATGATGAACCCACCTAGTATATGTGACTGACATCCCATACAAGTGTAGATGATTTTGCACAGTTGACTGGGGTCTTGTAACTGAATTCATACAACTGCTACACGGGCAGAGCACATATTATTTCGGACCACCGTACTCAGCTCTGATAAAGTTCATGAAGTTTTCAACCCTCTCGACATATGCAGCGGAGAATCTTCGAGCAAAAGTTATCCAAGTCCGGTCCATCTGTTAGACATACAAATTAGTTCTTCTACTAGATATTACAGGAAAAACATATATGCTTTTTTATGAAGTCCAGAAAAAATACCTAGGTCGATGTCTAAAGCTATGGCAAGATATTTGGACGAGCAGATCTAAGTAACGAAATATATGTAAAGCTAATTCAGCAAACATATTTGAGTGCTAAATTATGGCAGGCTGTTTTAGCAGTCAATGAGCCCGAGCACACAGCCATCGAACTATCGAAGGCCATCGCAGCAACAAAGATCGAGTATAAAACGGTGTAGAGCTATTTCACCAAACAGATTGGCTACTAGACCATGGCAATCTACGTCACAATAAATATATGGCAGGATATTTTAGCAACTAATCGGCCTTGGCATGCCATCTCAGCTAAGCAGATTGAGTGCAGAATAGTGCAAGGAAGCTTCTTAAGCAGAGCATATTGACAATAAACTACTTCGGCAAACAGTGAGATTAACAGCGTCTATCAGCTAACATTCAGCGCTACACCAACATGAACGGGGCCTCAGTCTAGAATGCGCGTACCATGGGAGAAGCTGACCGCCGTGCGTCTCCACACGAACATCGCCAGCGGTGGCGGCACTGACCGCCGTGCGCCTCCACAAGAACATAGCCATAGGTGGCGGCGCGGCTAGAGGACGACAGTCTACGAGAGTGTACTGTGGGAGCGAGAGGATCGCCGTGCGTCCGACGTATCGGCGCGGCGGGGAGGGCGGCTTTGGCGGAG